>NC_056568.1:27359507-27368181 GCF_013358625.1 Macadamia integrifolia
ACTTCCCAAACAAATCCTCCTACATCTATATATAAACGCCGGTTCATCAAGAATACGCAAGAAAAGCACTTCGAATTGTTGATTCATCGCCAGAGATGGCAGACCAGGGGCTTTGTATGTCTTAATATGAAAAGTGACGCTTTCATGCTTTAATCCATTAGGCAATACAATGAGAGCCAACAACAACAACAATCTTTCATTGGTGAAAACACGAGTGAGTAATTGATAATTCAAATGCCTAGAATCACCAATATGAGGGAAGGACCTGATCGTATTTCTTCAATTAGCTTTTCTTGGAAGAATCATCGGATCCATATGTATCTCTACGAAGTACCTAATCATAGAAAACAGTAAATATTTAACTTAATGATTTCTCAGCCTAAATCTCACCTAAGCCATTTTCTTCATTGAGTTCATTCATTTACGGAAAAAAAGGGCAAGAAAACACTATCCACTTGTGCGGCCACTGCACCAGCACACAAATGCTATCTTCAACACATGGGGCGGGGGGGGGGCAGAATAATCTTTTCGTGCCCACCTGTGTTTAAGCATAGACATACGGAAGCAGGTATTTTCTTTTTCTCAAAAAAATAATAAAAATAAAAGCTGATGCATTTAATACTTTCATGGACATGGTTTCCAGATTTTTGGGAGAGACCATGTCCACTAGTCTCAATTTATTCAGGAAGATGATAGACCTCGAGCCAGACATTGCCCTCTGTTGGAGACAGGCATACTGAATACTGGGTTAACCTCCTGTTACCTGCATAAAAGGAAGAAAAAGAAATTCCAGAAACTCTAAACTATCATCTCCTGTGACTGGAACTCTAGGGCCTCCCACAGACCAAGTAAGATATACATGACAACTTCAGAATTCAAAAACCAAAGAGGTCATGGAGGAGTTGGGGGAAATTTTACAAAAACTGTCCATATAGATTACCTCTAAGAAGGCAAAGTACTGAAGAAGTATTAAGACACTGTCTCCATGTATAGGAATGTAAGGAGTTTTATTTCAAATTGAACTCCTTAGTTTCTGAAATCCTTTCTTGGATGTTCCAAGTCCAAGAATATGCCGAGAAACAGGTTGAGGAATTGTGGGATGAATTGATGAATCCTAAAATGTGGGTGATAATCTAAAATGTGGTGATTTACACACACGAATATTTATACCATTTGAATTCAAATTGATCGTAATGAAGAAAGAAGTCAAACCTGGTACGAGGATCGAGCGAGAACCAATGCAGCACCGCAAGCAAGATTGAGAGTCTCCTCTTCATCGAGTTTTGAGCTTCCAAACTTCTCTTCTCCTCTGAAACAATCAAACAACGCAGTGCGTGAGCAAGGTCGAGACCTTGACGGGTTTTGATTCCGAGCTTTTCTCTAGAGAAAACAAAACAGTGGCGCAAGTGAGGGGAAGAGAAGGGTTTTGATTTTACTTTACTTTTTGGTCGGAAATAAAAAGGGGAATATTAACCTAGAAGTGAAATTTTTTTTATAAGTAAAATTTATTCCCCTGGCAATCAAACACCTCAAATTAGTTTCCCCTGGAATATAGATTCCACTTTACATAAAAATTTTGCATTTTCCTCGCAATCAAACAAAGCCATAGTATAATTAATGCTTGAGATGCTTCTTTTTCTCCATAAGCACATAATTTTAGAGTTTGTGAAGGTGGTCTTGAATTCAATGACAACAGATCAATTTGAGGAATTTGAGATGTCAGAGAATTCAGTATTGTTGAACATCATTCAGAAGATGGTCTTGACAGTTTCTGGCATTATATTCTTTTGCTGGTATACCTGAATGTCCAAATTTTCACTCAAAATGAAAAGAGTCTCAGATCTTTATATGCAAATGGAATTGGAATCTTGAAAGATGGATAAATTCAGTAATCAAGTCATAATTAACAAGATTATAGGATCATCGTATGCAGAATTAACAATACAAACCTTATTCCAAAATCAACCTCTGGTTTGTTCGCATTTTCAAAGAATCTACACTAAGTTGCCCCAAGGGGATGCATTAAAGTCCACAAAGTTGCTTTTAGAACTGCAAAGCATTCCAATAGAACCACACAGAAATTTCACTACTCACTTTGAATAGTTTAGTGAATTAATACAGAGAAGAAGCAGGACATTTTCTTCTTTCTGATGTGCCCTAAATCAAACACGGAGAGACAGAGGAGGTAAGAGAGAATTACATACCAGACCAAAGAAATTTACTCTAGAATGGTGTCAGAGGCTGCAGAAATGTCATTGAGCATTGAATTGATGCAAATCTTCAGAGGAGAGAGAGAGAGAGAGAGCCCATCATTGATTGGCTAGTTGTGTCTCTCTTCCAGCTACTTGTGCGTGACTAATACAATCAGCAAAATAAGCCAACAAAAGATCCTGTTAGCAACAATAATAAATCCTCCAAACCAGTAGGCAAGTTTCCAATCTATCACTGGTCAGGATTAAAAAAAAATTGGCAGAAGGTTTTATAGTCTGTACAGAACAAAAAAAACCTTACATGTCTTCACATCTAGTTGTGCAGATATCTAGAAAATGTTGCGGATTGGCCATGGGTGAAATTTCAGTCACAAATTCAGTCATATATACCTTCCTATAGTCCTGGATTTTTCAACTTTATTTTTCCTTTTGGCCGACTCCAATGGGCTGCAATTTTACATGTAAACAGAGGACCTTAGGGTCAAAAACTTTTCAAGGGATCCCAAGGCAATCATACCATGGCACCAGGATTTCTAAACTGGAGACCAGGTTTGGAATCTCGTTCACAGCAGTCAACCCTCTTCCTCATTGGAATGAACCTTTGTGAATAATGAGTCCTCTACATAGCACCAATCCCCAGAAGATAGGTACCTAACAACAGGTGAAGTCTCCCATACAAACGCATCAGAAAGCTCATCCACTACTCCTCCCACAGAAGCATAAAACCCAGAACCCACCAAGCCACCATCATCCTGATCTGCCATCGGCAACAGAGACTTGTCCCCAACGTCATCAAACCCAAAAATTGATGAAAAATCAGTCACCGATGGGCACCCAGAAAACTCCTCCAACGGTCTCCTGTCGTGCAGAGAAGATAAGACACCATGGGTTTCCCAATCACAGTTCTGGCAGAGAACAATATTCTCAGTGGAACAGAAAATGGAAGCCGGCTTTGAATCACAGCAATCACACAGAAGGGAACGAGTGTGCTTCCGAAAAAGTGGGTTCCCTAAGTGGACTTCACGGTCGCACGAGAAGCAGAGCTTGGCGGTGTCGGCTCTGCTGTACAAGATAGCCAACGATTCATTGCAGAAATCACAGAGACGTTGGTGGGTTTTGTCATTCTGTTCCAATTTTTTCTCTTCTTCCTCTGCTGCAACTACTGGTACTCCTTCAGCATCCCCTCCCTGTTCTTCTTCCCCACGTCGTGGAGGAATTTCAGAATCAGCCATTTCAGACCTTTCCATCTCTGAATTGCTCTTTTTTTGCCCTTTTCTTAATCGGATCAACTCAGGAAAAATATCAGCGACTTTATGGTCTAGTTGTACATTTGTACAATATCACACCAAAGTCACCAACTGAATGTCAGAGGATGATAAGGTTTTCTAGAAATTCTGGGTTTTGTTGTTTTCTTGGAGAGGAGGAGGATTGAGACAGTAACCTGGTTTAAACGGCTAAAAAAAAAAAGGACTTTTATTCATGGACAGTTTGGTGTGCCATATGGAATTGATGATGTAATAATTCTGATAATTAGATATCCATAAATGTTGAACAAATCAGTAGCTTCGATCCACTCCTGTTTTTGTTATATGGAAAATGGATTAAAATCTTTGGAATCTATGATGAGGAGATAACCTGTTTCTGCTTCTTATAATGGTTTTAGAGATGAAGAAAAAGTTTAGCTTCTTAATTTAGATGCTTTAGAGTTAATGAGAAACTTAAAATTAACCTGTGATGCAAAGTTTCAATCCCATGATAACAGCGAAGGAACTGAAATTCTGTGAGTAAGTTTGAAAATACCCACCTAGCTACTATCAGGGATTGTAAACTTGGCTACAACTCAGATGACTGCAATTCAGATAGTAGCCAAGTTTCATTCGTAATGAAGTTGTTGAGTTTTTTAAATGTTTTCATGATCTATTTGTGATATTAATAATTATTGTAATTCTGTAATTAAATTCAATCCAAGTATATTATAGGAATAGCACACTATTTGGCTCACCAAGCCAGATTTGACAAGGTGAGGGGGCCATCTCTAAGAACTTTAATGTTGTTATTTTTTTCTTTGATTTTTAATTTATTTATTTTTTTATTAAATAAAAATCAGATCTTTAAGGTGAGGAGATTCTCTCTTCATCATAAATGAAGAAAGTTGGAAATCGGAATCTTGCAAGTCAAGAAATGCACAATGTCTTTGAAAAACCTATCTCCCATGATGCCTTGACATTGGGAAGCTGCTTGTCATTTCAGCAATGCCTGTTTGAATAGTTAGATGGGGACTTAAGATGGGAAGTTTAGTCGTTATCCAGTTTTGCTTATGTGGTCAGTTTATCCCCACAAAGAAAATAAAGAAGTGGTCTCTCTCTTTCTAAAATTGTGGTTTATCTCTCCACATGGGTTTTCTGCATATGAATTGACACTCATTGAAATTTCTAAAACCCTCTAGAGCCTTTGACAAGTATGATGCCAATTCAAAAAGCCGAAGTTAGAACAGTATATTTTAATTTAGAAAAAATTTGTCAAGTATCAAAATAGAGTTCTTAAAATAAAAATAATAAGAGAGTATGTAGAGGTTATCAAAATATCATTACGCAATGTATAGACATACACAAGAAAAACATGCCAATAGTAGGGGGTATTTGACTGATTGAATTACTCTAAAATTTTAATGTGACTAATTTAAATCATGTCCTCTTCATCAATTAAAATGATCATATCATCTTTCCACATGGCCCAAATGCGCTAACCTAGTTACTCTTCCAATATTACAACACTCATTTTTTTATGATGATAGATTTTAGGGATGTCAAAAGCTGGTCCGTGGCCCCATGCCGATAAGCTTATTGGAATCAACTAGATAAAAATTGAAACTGTACCAACTGTGAATAAACGGTTTGGTGCCAAGTCTAGACCGAATACTATTCAGGTGTTGACAGTGTTTGGTTGTAAACCGGTGAGTGCCCAATCAGGATCGAGTAGCATTGGTAATGGATTGGGATTAGTCATTTTAGCCCAATTAGCCAGCTCGATTATGGCCTGTTCATAGCTTGCTTATAGTCAAATCAGCCCATTTGAAAGACCAATTATAGTGCAATTAACGTGACCTTGATTACGGATCAGTAACAAATCGATTAAACATAAATATGCCCATGCGTAGCCCATGAGGCCTGATTAACTAAGTGATGTGGTAGTAATGCATGGTCTTTAATTGATGGAAACTAATTAAGCCTTACTAAAACTAACTGAGACTGACCCGTTGACACCACTAATATGCGTAAAAAGGAAAATTATTATTATTAATAAGTGAACGGGAAATGATCTCCACACCAAAGGTGTGGTGCATCCTCTTATATTCTCTCTCCTCCCTAATACTCTAGCCCCCATATATGAACGGGGTTTCCATCTCTCACATTAGTTAAGTGTGGGGATTCCATTCGACGCAACAACATGACAATCCCTCCCATATCCAAAATCTTGAAAATCAAGATTCAATGACTATGCCATTTATCGTCTCTTTTGTTCGGCAACTAGTATGACCATTATTAATTCTTTTTTTTTTTTTTTTGAAAAATTCTTGTTGTATCCAAAGTTGGTGGAAATAAATTATAAATTTTTATTTCTTTGTCTTTCAAGTATAACATTTTTCTTTCAATAAAAGTAAAATCTCATCATTTCACATGAATATTTGAAAAGCATAGTAAGCAATGTTAATGATAAAAGGGTAAGTTGTCTTCAAATTATTTTGCGAACTATTTTTACTCTTGATTTAAAAAACTTCCAAGACTAAGGACAATGACAAGCCCCCCCCCCCAAATTTTTTTTTTGGGAAGGTTAAATAATTAAAGCGAGAGGATTTCCTTAGCAAGCGGCATAGCTCATTGCGACAAAACGATATCATACATGGGAGGTAACGTGATCATTTCATATTAGAAGGAATGAGATATAGACAGAGGTTTTAGCATGCCATACACAACATACACCAACAGCCGCACAAAGAACCTTTTCCCATAATTAAAAAATTAAAATTGAAAATGGTTTCTATGGGGGAGTGAAATGACTCAACCCCCCATGAAATGAACTCCCATTGGCCCTTGTGCACGCAAAGAAGGATGCACATAACTTGGCCAAAATCTTTTTTTTTTTTTCAAACTACCATTTATACTCATATTAGGGTGAGTAATATTTTCCAAAATGCCATTTTTACACGGGACACATGAGAGAGAGAGAGAGAGAGATTTTTTTATCAAGAAAAGAGATGGATGGTCACACTTTTTTTTTTTTTTGGCTAACAACAGGTATGAGAACCATTCCACTTTCATTAAAAGCAAACTTTCACTGAAAGTATTGACGAGCACTAAATACCCCCATGTGAGTGGCCCAAGGTATGCCTAGTGAGAATTGAACTCAGAATATCTAAATTTTTTACTCGTACCAAGTTCATTGCTCACCAACTGCACTACCCCTTAGGTTCATTAGGATATATGAAATATACCTCTAGATGATCCCACAACTAAGGATATATTTCATATATTTGTGGTTGTCAATAAGAGAATATGCTAGAAAGAGCAGAAAAGTGGGTGGAAAGCCAAATGGTGTCATCAATGATACCATGTGTGTGTCAGACTCACAATTCACAACTCACAACTCACACCCATCCTTATCAGATCATCTGGGAGGAGAAGATTCCCTGTTCATATCCATGGTCTCTATCAACAAAAGCACCGCCTAACCTAAGCCAACTAATGTAATTATTATTCCCCATTACTTTAAAAGTCCACAACTCCTCCAACTAGACTATTAGAGCTAGCTCTATTTGAAGTCTGGGGTGGGTCTGGGTGGGCTTACTATTCAGACTGAACCGGTCATCCCATCTTCTCTCCACTTACCATCAGACTACGATCGGCTTGGTACTAATGTGGCCCACATCACAAGTTCACAATTTGAGCTGCAGAGTTGGTTCAGCTTTAACGAGCTTGGCTGAAATTTAATAACTGAAGAGTATACTCCAATCCAAAATTATCCCCTTCAGAACATATCTGAGTACATACTAAAGCAAAACTTCTGATCATCTGAATCACAACTACTTCAACATTCCACAAAAGAAAACATGAACACAACGATACAAAAAAGAAATAAATATACACTGATATATATTGAATGACAAGTTTGACACAGATGGAACTGTCTTATTTCCATGGCTTAATTACCTCATAAACAAGAGTTTTCCCATTAGGCACACCCCACATTCACTTCTACAATGCTCTCAAACCATATTGTTCCTAATTCATCTTCTCCTGGTGGGGATTCTTGAAATTCTCCATGTCTGCCAACCTCCTCTTTCTCTTTTACGAACTCCGAGACATTTTGCTTCAAGCTGACAAACTCATCGTACAACTTGTCCAAAGCAATGGCCGCCCATCTGCATGCGTGAGAAACAAAACTTGAAACGTGGAAGATCACTCGTCAAAACAATAAACTAGCCCCATACCCTCTGCAAATTTTGGAGACTATCCAAAGCTTCATCTCGAGTGATCAGCTTTCCAGATTTACATGGTACCAATAAACCGTTTACGATCATGGCCAGCACCCCCGAAGAATCAATTACAGTTTGTATTTTACACAGTAGTAGATGGCCCCTACAATCTCCACTGACCAGAATGCTCATTCCCACAAGCATCTACACCGGAAGCAGAGAAAAAACACATTTAGAATGTCAAATGCAAAAAGTTCACACTAACCCAACTTCTCAGGTTTCTTTTTTACCATATCAAGAATCTAAAATATCCAAACTCAACTAAATCCACAGGGATTTTGAGATTAAAGTCCTGTTTGTCAAGAAACTCAAGTCTCAGATAGGATCAATCAGGCTGCACTCACCTACTTGTAGCTGTCCTACAGAATCATCGTCCTTGCATTAGTCTGTAATTAAGGACCAAATCATCAGGTTTCTTCCATATATAAGCTTTAACTGTGGCTAGGCTCATGTCTGGGGATAAGACCTGAAAAAGGCTTTCATTCAGTCAAATGATGGAAAAAGAAGCACCATCACAATATACAAAACTATTTAAAACCAGGCAGCTATGTTGATATTCCTATTTAACATAACGCTCAATAAAATATCCATGTTTATCTGATTCGCAATGTTTACCAAACTACAACTCCTGAGTTTTTCCTAGGATGTTGTTTATATTATAATCCTCTGTGTACAACTTTACTTGCTCTTTTCAAGCTTTAATAATTGTTCCACTAGGCCCCCAAAGAACACAGGTACTAAAGGAAACTTCTGCAATTTCTGCTATATACAGGACCCGGACAAAGTTGTCCTCCCACTCGAACAACATAAATATGAGAAATCTCTGATGCAGCATTGACCTATTTTTAATAAGCTAAAAATGCAGATTTTTTTTTTTTTTTTAATTTGCATTTCCAATATGATCTGAAACAAAAATGCAGATTTTTTTTTT
>NC_056568.1:27371803-27413721 GCF_013358625.1 Macadamia integrifolia
TTTAAGTGTTTCTCGTGCTAGATTGACCTGCAGAATCATATTCATATGTAAGTCAATAAAAATAATAGTTAGCCCCAATCAAGCAAGAACAAGAGATTGACAATTTAATCACTCAATTGAATCTGCCATTTTATACCGGAGCACTTACTAGCAATTGGCTAGCATGCATAACAAACACATTGGAGCTTTCCAGCAACTATAAGATGATAACTCTCACAATAATCAATAAACACGAACCTCCCAAAATTTTACAAAAGCAAGTAGAGACTAAACTAACAAGTTGACACAAGAGGCCTGATGTAATAGAGACACAAAATTTGAAGCACCCAAGAAATAGTCGATAACCTAAAATTACATCTTTAATTCTAGAATGATTCGTGAAGAGTCTTGCTTACCTTGTCATCCTCAGGTTTCCCAGGAATGTTAAGGTCAGCAGAATACATTTCAGCAGAAAAGCATTGTGGTGTGTCCAAATGGATAGACAAGCTTCCAAGCCTAGTGTCTGTAGTGAACCATGCAGGAATACTCACCTGGAGAAGCCAAAATACATTTAAAAAAAAAAAATGTTCCCAAAAAAACTTAGCATTACAACTAGCAAATAGAGAGAAAAAAACGCATCTATACCATCTCAAACAGTTCTTCCTTCTTCTCTTCAAATGAAACCTGCAAATGCGACATCCTACGTATAAGTGCTATAAAGCCAACCAACTAAAAGAAAGTATTTTATTATTATATTTAGTTACTATTTAAGAACTTCCTAGTTGATGCAACTAATTTATTCTGAAAACCTTGCCATAATCCTCAACCACAATTCCCCTGGTGATCTCCCATAGCTTAACCGAGTCCGCTGTATCCTATCAAAGATAAGTAACAATAAAATTACATTATAGCTATGGACAATGAAAGACAACTTGAAATGTCAAATCTCAATAGGTATTCACACACACACACACGGAAAAAAAAATAATAAAAAAATGTAGCATTTAGAAGATGGAGGCAAGCTTCAAGATCACCTTAGTCAGGATATGCCGTCTGTTGTTTAAAATTTCATGCTGAACAATTCCTGGAGTTCCAGGAATCGTAAATGATGGTTCTTTGTAAACAGGTACCTGGAAAAATGTCAAATAGTCAATACCACCAACACCAAAAGAAAGAAACAATCATATACAAGAAACCAAAAGAAAATCGCTGAATTAGAAGGCCAGCTAACATAGAAGTATGACAGTTTAATATAAGAGAAGGATATTAAACACATTAGTCATGTATGGAATAAATAAGGCTATGAATGACTCACGGGGGTAGATCCTTCTAAACAAGCTCTTGCCCTGGAAAAGGACAAATTGCCAGCCAAAAATGAACCACCTTTTTGAAAAACCTTCTGTGGGTTATGTCCGTCAGCCGGCCACATATGCACCGAAGAATCAGTTGTTGCAACCCATATGCTATCATCATGCAATGCAAGTTGCAAAATAGGGTGTTCTTTTGTGCAAAGTAGCACACTCTCTCTTGTTGCCAAGTCTGTTAGGTATAACTGAAATAACATCCAGAATTGTGAAAAAGAGAACAAAGACTATATCAAATCAAATAAAAATTTAGGTAAGATTGTAGAAGCAAATCATCCAAATAAGATTCAACAAGTTCCTCTGAGAAATGTTACATACAGAAAGGTCCCTTCCACCACTATAAACATGGCTGAATGTTGGCGTGCTGGCAAGTGCCCAAACAGAGTCTGTATGCACAGCATAGGAATGTACACAACGCTGCTGACCAAGATCCCATAGTCTAAAAAGAGGGGAAGGGGAAGAAAACAAGTGAAATAAATCAAAATATGAACACTAAGTCCATTTCTTTTTTCTTTTTCTTTTTTTCATTTTCTAGAAGTCTATCCACATTTTTGCTAAAAAATGAATACAACTGTCCCCAGATAGGGAAAATCATAGCCCTATAGAATAGGGAGAAGTTTTCCTTCACCACACTGTTAAGGAAAAGGGCAGCCATTGATGGCTGTCCTTGTCTCCCCTTCTCTACAGTATGAGGTCAATAATACCCATGTACTGTAGGGAGATCCCCTATAGAAGACATCCCACACCCTTGGTCAAGGGATTCACCCTCGACCGTGGTTGTGGGAGAACTCAGTCCATAGAATAAAATCTTTTTGTTTTAATATAAAAACAAATTTGTTGAAAATGAGAATCTTGTGGAGGAAAGTGAAAGTTTACAAATCACAGATCTTTTCAAACCCAAACAATCCTAATCCATAGTGAGCTCACAGTTGCTCACTATGATATCAAACATGGTCAGAACCCTTGAGAACTAAAACAGACACATATCAATAAAATATAAAAGATGAAAACCCCCAGATAGAATATTGAATTATGGTATATACAATTAACAAACAACAATACATACCTGATCATAGAATCAGAGGATCCTGATAAGCAGAAAAAAAAAAAAAAATGAAAACAATTGTTAGGCTATATAAAACAATGAAACGGGATAGATAGTCAAGAAGAGTCCCAAACAAATAAATCTATGACTAAAAAACTCATATATCTAAATCCAGGGAAGGTTTCTGTTTTGGGGTTCCTTCGGGGAGATTCTTTGAAGGGGCCCACACAATCCAACCCATTTAATAAAGCATTCTGGAAGGTTGAAATACAAAAGCAAGAAAAATAATGCAATCTAAGGGCCCGTTTGATAACGTTTCTACCGTTTCTGTTTCAAGAAACGGCAGAAACATAAATTTCCGTTTCTAAAAACAGAAACAAAAACAGAATTGAAGGTGTTTGATAAGTCATGTTTTTAGAAGTCGATGGTAACCAGTGAAAGAATTGCCACAAGTCGTTTCCAAAAACGGTACTTGTTTCGCCTGGGTCATTTCTTGAACCATAAATAAGTAAAAATTTATATTTCTATTTCTAAAAATAAGTGAAACGAAACAGTTTTATCAAACGCTTTTTGCTCCGTTTCTTCTGTTTCTGGAAACAGAAACGGTAGAAACGCGTTTCTTGAAACGTTATCAAACGGGCCCTAAAATCTAGTCCTGCTCCAATTGTCTAACAAAAAAACTGGAAAAGTTAGAGAAGTCAGGATCATTGTAAGTTTGGGAACAACAATAACATAGGAACAGATACGCACAACAATTAAATGGACCATATGGTAATAATACGTTTCAAAAAATAGGTGCAATGAAACACGTACGGCAATAATACAGTATGCGTTTAATACGGTCGCTCTGTAAATATCCGAGAGCAAAAATACAGGACTAAAACTGATTGTTTGAAACTAAATTTTAATCTCCAATGCTTTTATGGACACTAAAATCCAATCTGATTTTCCAATTTGAAATCAGTTCCCATTCTTTTGGATTTCCACATTTAATATTAATTAAATTTAACCCCTAAAAAGGGTATGGTAGAAAGAACTAAGAAGAGAACCAAACCTCATCTCGTCTCATCACTTTTACATGTTCTCTTCTTCTTCTTGGTACGAAAACAGGGTTCAAGAAGATGGAGAATAAGTGTTTGCAATCGTTCATCCTAGAGATGCACTTGGATTTTCTTGAAATTTCTATGGGGGATACAATCTAAGACCGGTCACAGATCATTTTTAAGGCTCAAGAACCTCCTCCCTCCTCCCTTCAACTCATCTAATTTCTCAGATGCAGTATTGCAAGAATAGAGGGAGGAGAACACCCTTGTCATTTCCCTCTTTCTGATTCTTCACATTGTCCAGCTGCAACTACGTTTGCCAATAATTGTTGCCCAATTCAAATGGCAATTGTATCCTAAATTTCTTGGAAAGGTTTTCATTTCAACCCCTTTTGGAGAATCCCGCCCTTGGCCATCCTTGTCCATGTGAATCATCTCTTTTGAATCTTTTTTGCTTCTCATTAAAAACTATTTGTAGATGCAATCGCCCTCGATTGGGTTTTCAACTACCAATGGGAAGAGAAACAGAGAAGAGGAAGGGTTGATTGGGTTTTCAACAACCGATGGGAAGAGAAATGGAGAAGAGAAAGAGAGCTGGGGGTATTGATGTCTTACCTATCGCCCTTGGTCGCTGGCCATGGGGAATGGAGATCGAGAAGACTGGGGCAAGGGTTCCTCTTTTTTTTAGTTTACTTAGATAAGGGAAGAAGAATGGTTACAATTTCAATCGACTAGGGTTCCTGATAGAAGATAGGAGTCGGGAATCGAGATTTGGCCCAATTAGCTTAATCTCATTTTTTTTTGGAACCCAAAATTTTTACTGAGTATCTAACATATTATTCATGTATAATACGGTTATCTTTAAAATACGTGTATCAAACGGTTTTTTTGGATTGATACGCCAAATTACGATATTTTGAATTAAACGTTTGGATACGCTATTATACCTGTATTTACTAACTATGGTCAGGATTAACAAGAATTTTTAAAATGGTATTGTTCACATGGGTTTGGATTAATTCCATGAATAGTTCTCAAGGCATCACCTAAGCGTTCTGGCCTTTCTTTCTTCTTTTTTGGGGGGGGGGGGGTGGGGTGGGGGGTGTGGGGGTGTGGGGGACCTCTTTTGTGTCGACTTATTTTTTTACCCCCTCAAACGCCTTTGTTCACCTAGGCACCATGACAACAATGTTTCATGAATATCTCCTCATAATTTGTTAGCTTTGAGCCAATAAATTTTTCTATTCATCAAAAGAAAAAAAAAAAAAAAAAGGTCTTGTTTGTTTACAGGGATTGAAAACTGGAGAACTTAGAAGTGTGGATGAAGCGGCAGATATGACGTAGAATGCATTGTTCAGGCACTGCTGACTATTTCCATTTAGAGGTTATATGACAAAATTCAAGGAAACCAACAAACAAGTGATAAGATGAGGTAAAGACCATTGTTATGGGCTTGATGTGCAACAAATACTGCATCCCTGAGTAACGATTTTATGAAAATTGAGCATTCAATGGAGATGGCAAAAAGGCAATGAGGTTGTGAATTAAAGTACCCAGAAAAGAATTGACCATTGATGCATTAAGAGAAAAATTAAACCAAGATAGAACAGAATGGAGAACAGAATTCCTGACAGCTCGAAAAAGATTAGGAAGGCAAGAAAGGATGTAAAATTAATGCCTTGGCAGAAGATATCACCACAACAGCTAAAATGGAATGGAAGAAAAGGATCGATGAAACCAGCTAAGAATGAACAAGATCTTCTGGGGATAGGTGCTAGATAGCATGTGCAAAGAAAAGGTTTACGAAGCCCTCACTTTCACACATGAAGCACTTGATACACGGAACTCCTCTCGTTTCATGTGAATGAACACAGTCAATTAGACTAAGATCTTGCTAACATGAACAAAAAAATAACTCTATCAAATAGAATGAAATTTCAGTGACCAACCTTCCAGTAGGATCCAGAAGGAGAGCCCTTATGTTATCTGTGTGCCCCCTTAACTTCATAGTCTTTGAACCAGTTCTAGGATCCCAAACACGCACAACCTACAGAGAACAATAGGTTACTGAGGCAGCTGATACTCAAAAGAATTATTACCTCCAATTTCCAAATCATTAATTAATTCATATGACAACAACAAGAAAACAGAGCACAAACATAGCTAATTGTTAGCCTATGGTAATCTAGAAGTAAGCATTGAAAATAGGAACTAGGAAGATAACATCAACCATCAAAACGTACCTTCTCAGTTCCACCAGAAACAAGTAGGCTTCCATCGTCATTCATTGCCAATGCATAAACGGACTCTTTATGACCCTTTGCAGCAATAGGACCATATCCATGTGACTGGTTCGGGTGGAGTGAAATGCTGCTGCTTGGACTACTAGAACGTAAACTTGTAATGGGCAGCCCAGAATTCCCAGTGCCCATTAAACCATTTGAACTATCATCTTCCATTACATCAGTGGACTTTGAGACTGGAACAAGTGCAGCTTCAAGGTCCCAAATGAAAACCTCCCCACCAAGGCCACCAGAGGCAACAATATTGCTCTAAAATGCATGACACTACAAAAGGATCAGAAATTCATAGAGACCATGCAAAAAGTAGTATGGATAAGCACATCCAGCACCATCGAATCTAATTGAAATATAAACGGTATCTCTACAACAAAAGTTACTATCATGCAGGAAATGGACCTCAGATTGAGTAAGAAAATACATTTTTCTGGGTTGATGCAAGACAAGTAACATAGTCAGAGTGTTGACGAAGAGTCCTTGTACAAGTCCCATCAGACAAGCAATTCCAGGTCTGAAGTATTCCAATAGAACAAATTAGTTAGTAATACAGAAATGACCGCAAAAACCAACAATAATTCACTGAAGCCAATGAACCTTTAGGGTGGTGTCTGAGGAGCATGACACAAGGATGTTATCACCTGCAAGGACTGCATCATTGACCTACACAACCAAAAGAATTATATTATAACTAATTAATGCATGAGCAGCATACTGGGCATCCAAGACTTGAAAATAAAAAGAAACGAGTCAAATAAATAGAAACCATAGCACAGAGCAATTGACAAGGTAAATTAGAACCTAGAGCATGAAAAAATGTCCACTGACATCAAAACTGGATCAGAAGTAACAGAACATAGTAGATGAATATTTCAAATACCTACTTCAGAGATGAACAAGCACAAGCAAATATTATGCCCCAATTCAATCTTCCAACAAAAATCTGTGATATGAACTAGTTGTAAATACACTCGTGAATCATTCCAGCAAGTACTATTCCAACCATTTAGGGCCAGTAACCTGTATCCCACAATTCCACTAACCAACTCTATCTAGGACTGTATCTTCTGCTATAACGTCTTGCTCCACTAACTCAATCACCTTCCTTGCCAACCTAACCTTTGTAATTGATGCAGTTGCCTTAGACTGTGATCCTATATGGAAGCCTAGGCGCAAGCTTGGAAGACCCACAAGGTGCTGGTGGCAGTCCAATGGGCTGAAATTGACTATTGGTTAGTTATTTTTATAGGTTGGGCCTATTATTTTCTTGGGTTTCATTGTAACGTGCAAAATTTTTAAGCCGATCAAGAGGGGGTAATGTTAGTACATGGGATTAGTAGTTAAGTGTTTGAGTTAGATTAGGATGCTTAATAGCTTTTAAGAGTTCCATTTCGAGTTTATTTACTTTACATCAGTATAAAAGAGTGATTAAGAGTCCTTTTATGAGTTACTTTAGGCAATGTTTGTTTGCCGGAAAAAAGTGGGGTGGGAATAAAGGGGTAGTACAACTTTCCATAAAATACCAAAAATGACTCTTGTTTGGTTACTGTTGTAGGAAACTAAAGAGACAACCATGCTTAAATCAAGGGGGACTGTCTACCTACGTGGCAATCTACTTCTCCCACACACCACTCTCCAAAGTCCCACCATTTTGGGTAAGATTTCAGGGGAAGGAAGGGAAAACTCTATGCTAATGGTGGGGGCCGAGGAGTGGTGTCTAGAAGGGAAAACGCTATGTTCCTTGACCATAATCGAAGGGAGGTTTGCTTGAGACAATTTGGGGCAGAAGGGTGTTGTAGCAACGGGGGCTGAGGAGTGGTGTCCATGAAAAAAGTCACCGATCCTTACACTACAAGGACAGTAACTGCGATGACAGTGACTTCTCCAACCCCTTGAGCTACGATGATTTCACCGATCCTTTATGCTACAACAAGGACGACAAATACAGGGGTGATTAAGAACTTCAATTGAAACAGAAAGTGAAGATTAAAGCTTCCTTGTTCTATCAAAATCCTCAATTTTGGGCTTCAGGGTTTTGGTATTGGAATGGTTGGAGGAGGAGAAACGATGGCTTGGCAGCCCTGTGGAGGAATTCTTCTGGGTCCGCCGGCTCAAGACTTGCAGATAGTGATTTTGGATGGAATCCATAAAGCCCATCATTCAAATTCTACCAAGAGCAGCTCCAATCCACTCTAGAAAGCATAACTCCTCAGTTCAAAGAAATAGATCAGTTGAATGCTGAATCGACAGATCAATAGAGATCCGATATAGAAAGACTGAAGTCTGAGTTAGAGAAGGGAAAAAGCTTGTAAGGAAGTGTTCTTTCTGTCCCATCTTGGAACTACTTCAAGAGGTGTAGGTATTAGAAGAAAATCCCCAAATTGGATAAAACCTTGATGCGGTTCTTTCAGATTGATGTGCCTGTTGATATCTGGCTTGACAATAAACATATTCTGGTCGATCTGAGAGAGATGATCAGGAAATTTGATGTGTGAGTTTGAAATCGGATAGTTCTAGATCAGATGGTTCCAACACCGGTCCTCAAACCATGGACAAGGTTTTTGGATTGGACGTGCCTCTGATGGAATTGAAGATGCTACTGTGACGAAGAAGAAGATTAAAAAAAAAAAAAAAAAAAAAAAAAAAAAGGGGGGGGGAAGAAGAAGAAGAAGAAGAAGAAGCGGTTGAAATTGATTATTCATTTAATGTGAGGCACACAACTTCACATCTCATCCTTACCTTTGCGTCCCTATTCTGTTGTTTAACCCCACTACAAATGGGGTCCGCAACTTTACCTTTCCCACCCCCTTTTGTCTGGCAAATAAACGAGGCCTTAGGAATTTTAGGTCTTTATATATGTAATATATCCCCCATCAATTGGAGATTATTTGAGTAAAGCATATGAGTTCTTATAAAGAGCTTTGCAGCTGCTGGCCTAGGCATATGGTATTGGTATCCCAGACCTAATTTCTTGATGGAGGGCCTGTAGAGAAAGGGAAGAAATCCCTGAGTGAACTCAGAGTTGCAGGGAAGAAGAGAAGAAATCACACAAAGGGGGAGGAAGAAAGTCACACGACCAATTAAAACCAACAAAGTTTCAACCAAATATTCAATTCAATTCAGCATTGCCATACCCATCGGTTACATGCCTTTATATAATAAACTGAAATTAAAATTTGCCAAAGAAAAAATCTAAGACTGAAATAGCAACTTCTAATTTGCTTCCTAAGTTCTAACTAATGAAATTAGAAACAAAATAAAACTTAAATTGGTAAATCCATAATTAACTAACAACTAACCGAAATAAAAGATCACATATCTTCCCAAATAAAATAACTCATTATTTCCTAGATAAAGTAAATCCTAAAATATTCTATTGATCCCAAAAATCAAATCAGATCCAGTTCGTCTTGGTTGAGATTGCCCAAAGGGTCAACCCGGTTCAGCCTCAATTCTGCATCATTTCTTCTATTCTCCACTCTCCTCTCCTCCCCTCTTTTCTTCTCTTCTCTTCTCATCTCTTCTCTCTTCATATCAATCTCTAGTTCTGATTCTGTTCTTAGCATAAAATCAAATCTTTTTTCTGGTTTCTTGAATTCCTTTTCCAACTAGGAATTTTCTGAAACTTCAAATCTAACCATTGGATTTCAATTAAGCTTCCATAGTTAGCAATTGATTTCTATTCTGAATCTTCTTACGGCTTCAAAATTCAAACTTGAAAACAATCTCCTGTTTTCCTACTACAAGTTTGATTTTGGATTAATCGATTTTCAAGTTGTGTCTTCTAAATCTGATTTAAATTTCTGACTCTCATTAAGCTTGTTATTTGGTATTGAATCAATTTCTAACCTTGTTTGTCTAAACCTTCTATCAATTCTCAGATTTGGGAATTCCTTCTTCCAGTAGGAATCTTCAGATCCTAAGAATATGACCATTGGATCAAACCTGATTCTGATACTGTATCCTCGCATCCAATTAGAGCCTTTGACCAGAATTTTGCCTGAACCTGACTCTTAGATTCTGCAAGCTGATCTCCCACAGTCCCACTGGATCTCACTGGTTCAGGATTAGCACTGCATTAGTAAGATTACAGCATCCAACTTGAACCATCAACCAAATCAATCTCACTGCTGCAGTCACAGGTCTTCATTGCACACTACCATATCAGTCAAATTTTTCCATCTTGTCACCAAACGGGCTAGCTCTCCTCACTTAGAACACCTCCATGCCTAGATCCATGCCACCCAACCCCAATGACTCTCACTATTTTTGGCAACATGTTGTGACGCCACAATTTACTTTTTGCATGGTACTCAGAAAAAGAGGGCAGAGATCTTGACGCAACAGTAAGGATGCTCCATTGCAACAGGGTGGTCGCAGATTCGAAATGTGAAACAGCCTCTCCACAAAGCGGGGGTAAGGCTGCGTACATCTGCCCCTCCCAGACCCAGCAGTGGTGGGGGAGCCTCGTCCACTGGGTATGCCCTTTTTTACAGTACTCAGCAAAGAGAACAGTAGAGCATTACAACCATAGCCTCGTGCACTGGGTATGCCCTTTTCAGTTCAGTTCAGTTCGAATTTAAACAGTTGGTTTCAGTTAAGTTTATCAGTTCCGGTTCAAAATTGACCTCCTTATCCAAGCTCTCTCCAAAGATTTGGGTCGCCTAGACGCCTTGACGACTATAATAGCCTGCTTATTGGAGGATAAAAAGGAGATATTAATATGAGTTGGTAAGAAGATATTTCATATTTAATGGAATTTATTGTCTTCAAATTAATTTATTCAGACCATTTTCCATGTGCTGCATAACCACAGGGACGAGACAACTGCCACACGATGAAACACAGAGATAAATGTGAAACCAAAGCCAGCTAAAATTAAGGTTAGAAACCAGCTCCATCGACAATAAACGTGCTATTGAAAAACATATAAGTACACTCCATATTTATCTCTCCCTTTCCAGATCACAGCCAAAATTATTGGGGAAAAAGGATTCCAAATTTGAAGATATAAATAAAAATCCAAAAAAAAAAAAAAAAAAAATCTAGAACATTGATCCTTAAATTTAAAAAACAAGATCCACGCAGTAGAATGGAAAGACGTGAGGATCATGCACCAAAGCCCACCTTGAGATTAGCAATAAGGGTTCCTGTTTCGAGGCTTTTAATGACGCAGATTCATCATCAAAATGGGCTTGTCGTATTAGAAATAAGTTTGGGATGGGTTATATATCTGTTGGACCTCTAGTTCCAATGGTTTTCTTTGTAAGGGGCCACTTTAATGAGCCTTTAATATGGGTATAGGTTAGACATACGGGATTAATTAAGTTAATGTCTTTATTTCTTTATTTTACTAGCTATTAAGTGTTTTAGATAGGCTGGATTAGGATTATATAATCCTAGTCCTGTTTTGAGTCTATTTTCTTCATAATTTCAGTTTCCTAATCAGTTTAGGTTTCCCAATTAGTTAAGGATTGGGTTAGGCCTTTCCTTTTTAGTGTCTAAGTCTATTTTTGAGCTTTCTATATAAGTTTGTAAGAGGGACAAGCATGGTACACGAATTTGATTAATGTAAACTGCTGGTACTGCTGCTCCTCTTCATGTGTGAAGACTTCCTTGTGTTTGATTCGATTGATGTTCTGTAGTGCAAAGCCCATATGGTTCGATATTGATAAGCTTCTCTACAAGCTACTGGTTTTCTTATTCTTAGAAATTTTCAATCCTTTATTCCGTTGCTACAACTGTTGCTCTTCAAATTTTCCATTAATTTGTTCGAAGTCTTCTAGTTCTAGAAGGTTGGATGCAAGGCTTTTTATTTAGCAAGTCAGCCATCTGATCGCATTCAACTTTTGACCAGACCCACTTTTTCATTAAAAAAAAGGGATCTTCTTCAAATCTGAGACAATTCTGACAGTCAGATCATGAGATATTTGCATAATACCGGTTCTGCCACTCATTTCTCAGAAATCGAATCGAGTCACTGTTTTGTGAATCAAGTTACCTTCTGAAATCAGAGATCGATTGGACCTGTTTGACCTAATTTCTGAACTCTAACTTGGGACTGGACATTACCATAATACCCTCCATCGATTACCGTTACTGTTCATCATATTTGGTTGTTGTTTGTTCATCAGTTGTCGTTGTTACACCTGATTTGTCCTCTGACATCAGATCCTATCTATTTTTGGTTACTGTTTTTCAGTTATTCAAATGCAGTACCACATCACTTAATATTAATTTTCATCATTGTCATATATTACTTGATCGTTTTTTTTTTTCTCTCAACATAAATATTATATATTCGTTTTTCATAAATGGAATGGAATAGGGAACTAGGCTAACTACTTCTATCTTTTGTACTCTGCTTTCTGCGCTCTTCCTGCCGCCATTCCTGGCATCAAGGAAGGAATGGAATAAGGGCAGCCCGATCCTTGACTAATTAGGGAACACTCATGCTCATGAGGCTTACCCTTGCTTTTTAGGCAAGAGGAGCACTCCATGTCACACCTAGCATTTAAAAAGAGCAATATTTCAGACAAATTGAAATATTACTGATGCTCGCATCATTTCGGTTTAGAGAAAATTGAAAAGAGATGGTAGTTTATAGAAAAGTACAAGCAAAAAAGAAAGGAAAGAATCACCCCCCACCCCAAAAAAAAAGAAAGAAAGAAGAAGAAGAAGAAGAAGAAGAAGAAAGGAAAGAAAAATACCCAGTCAACATGAGACTCAAATGTAGCAGAGCAGGTAGCAGAATCTTCAGCCAGAGCCCATCTCTTCAGTGTTCCATCTCGGCTTCCAGTAAAAAGATAGTCACAACCATCAGGTACTGACGTCCTTAATACTGCCAAGCAATTTACCCCTGCACAATGCTGCAAATAGACAACATGTCTAATTAGAGTGTTATAGCTGACAGGAGAACTGCAACCCATGATTAAAATCCCATCCTAGCACATAAGGAATTTTTCCTTTTTCTTCTCAAAAATAGTAATATTTTGCATCAATAAAAATAAAGAGAGTCATAATGCTAAGGCCCTCTGTGGTTGCCAGGAAAGTAGCCAACCAAAAATCAATTTCTATTGGAAACCAATTATGCGAGTTCTAGGTTGCCTGAAAATTCACTTTCTGACAGAAAGTGATCTTCTGATGTACAGGCAATTTCTGTCTTCTCTACTGCAAAATTTTCCATCGTCTTCTGATGAAAATCACTCTCTCTTGGAAGATCTCCCACTTTCTATCTAATAATTAAAATGAGTACACTATTTAACTATTTGACATTATGCATAAAACGTGAAATTTATTTCCCTCTCTTTCAAATTTAGAAGATAACCAAACAGCTATAGCAAACCTAACTTTATTTAAATTCATTCTTCAAATTTGCTTTTATTGACTTTCCTAATTTTGTGAGCAACCAATGGAACCAACAGGAGAGAGATCCAATGCAAATCATACCAATAAATGTGGGAGCACATGGCAATATTACCATCATCAGGTTATGGGAAAATCTAAAATGAATCTTGACAAATAGATGATGATAAAAAAGATGGTGAAGAAGGCAGGTTCATCAAAAAACTATACTCCATTATTGGACTTATTATATAAAAGCAAGTAAGTGCCGTTTCAATTTCTGAAAGGCTCCGTAATGAAACTGACAATGAGAATGAAAAGATGAAATCATGACTTCACCTTTGTGCCATCAGCATCATTCAGCACATACGTCAACCTCTTTTCCTTCCTTGGGCGGGATGAGTTAGATGTGTTCCCCGCACTACCCACACGGTGCATTGCAGAAACCCTGAACAGATCACGGAAATGTTAAGTTTAATATTTAGGCACCAGGTTCACTGGTAGCATCAATAGAAGCATGGGTTCAACCTCTTCACTTCTAAAATAACTCTGTCAAAATGCAGGCTTAGCCGGCACATTATTGAATCATATGATATGGCTGTGAACAAGCAAAGCTGGACTCAGAATTTACCAGGTCAGCCACCACCTTAAAGTTTGGCTGAGAGTCAACTAAAGCTCATTAGAACCCTAAGGTTCAAGGCAACAAAGCTTGAGCTTTCTGCTTACTAGAGTTAATTGCATAAGCTCATCTTGCCAAAACCTAGAAAGATAAGGCTGTTCAGCATAAGAGAATGGCATCCAGAAACCACTTGGAGAAGGCCTGAGGCTCGTTTTCATCAAAAAACGAGAAACAAGGCAAAAGAAGAGCAATCCAATATTATTCACCCAAAAAAAAAAAAAAAAAAAAAGAAGCAATCCAATATCACCGGTAAGGCGGTAAGTAGCAGAGTCAATCTTATAATTACTTTGGAAGTGGTTTAATTGGAATTTTCATCTGTTCAGGGAACTTCTGTAATTTGCAGGAGTCAACTGGGAATGACAAAATTCCCGGCTAACCTACCCCCACCCTCAAAAAGGATAAATGTTTTTAGGAAGAGGGGTTTCATTGGATTTTCTTATGTTAAGGGATCTGCCCCCTCCCCCAAAATTCTTCTCAGTCAAATTCAGTTGAATCAACTTTTTTAGCAAGCAGACAAACTTCCCAGCTAGTCTTGTGGATTCATGTGTATGTGAGAGCTTCAAACTCCATTTCTTAGTTAGAGCTTAAGCCTCTTAGCCACCCTAATATTCTCCCTTCAGCACCTTCAAACAACCAAGAACCACACCTTATTAAAACCTCAATCAGCCCCCATTTCAGTCCTCACACACACTGGAACAATAAATTAATTTTCTATAGTACCCAGTTTCCATTAATCTATGTCAGAACCCATTAGAGCTCATTAGATCTCCATCAAACTCTATACACCTTACTTCTGACCTAGTTTCTTCACCAACAATAAACCCTAACCATAGCTTTCAAGGTGATGCCTTGGCATCCAGGTGCCTTTTTGGTGTCGCCTTGCATTTAGGCCCCCTCAAACACCTTGGCTCGCCTAGACATCTATGACCCTAACCCAACATACCCCTCTCTGTCTCTGTGTGTGTGTGTGTGTGTGTGTGTGTGTGTGTGTGTGTGTGTGCCTGTGTATTATGTGGTGCTTAATTTCACAATTTCTAGGCCTACTGCTGTGGAAAGCACTGATTGCTTTCTTAAGGGTATTTGGTGTTAATTATATAGGTTTTGCATGAATCTATGTAGCTGACCCCATTAAGTTGGGATAAGGCTGAGTTTTTTGATGTTGTTGTTGTTGTCTATATAGGTAATTGGTGCTTAATTAATTTTATAGGTCTTTGGTACTTAATTAATCTTATAGGTCTTTGGTACTTAATTTTACACGTTGCAGGTCTACCATTGTGAAAATATAACCTTATATCACATCAAAACCTCTCTGTTAGCTCCTAGCCAATAGCTTTCTTAGGACCGTTTGGTGCTTAGCTAAATACTTTCACACTTTGAAGGCCTACTGTTGTGGAAAGCTAATTCTACCACATCATCGAAATTTCAAAAGTTCTGTTGAACATCCATAAGCAATAGCAGCTCCAATAAGCAATTTCAAGCACATGTGTTCTTTTATCTAATGAGCTTTCTTCACTTTCAAATCCATTCTCTCATGAGTTTTCTTTACTGTAATAAGAAATTACATGAATGAATATTTATACAAAAAATTGGAAGGCATACAGGTTTCTCCCTCTTTTAATAAGCTTTCTGTTGCTTCAACTAAGTAGTCTGGTTTCCCTTGCATTCCATCATACAAGTATTGGATACACAGACATTCTTGAGCAAATGATAGTCTTCGCTAGACAATGCCTGCACAGCATTCGGATTAATAATAATACCCTTTGAAAAACACTATACCTTTCTCCAGTCTCTTCCATTAAGCCCCTCATGCAAAAGAAGGAAACTTACTAGTTAGGGCCAATTTGTCCTTAGAGATTGCAATTTCATTGCTTTAAAACTTTCAAAACTGCATGAATGCCATAAAGCTTGACCTTGTGCTCAAGTTGGGACCTGGGATCAAATACAGTCTTCGCCTCTAACACATAACACCGACAATCGTGTGTATGCATGCAATGCTCAACACTTGGATGGGTTAGAGTTGGACGATCATGTAGAGGAAACCAATGACGAGAAGAAGAGACTCAGGCATTATCACTTCCATTGTGATTTCCAAGCTTGAGTAATAAAAAAGTTACAAATGTGGAAGCCTTTATGGATTTTAAGAGTCAGTGCCCACATTACTTCATTTCGTAACCATCAAATATAAATCCTCAAATCACATTCTTTGATGATCCCCAAAAAACCTCAAAGCAACCTATCAAAAACCAAAAACCTCGAAGCAAAGTATCAAATGGATTTTGGCATTCCCAACCATAAAACCAACCAACTCACCACCAAAGATAGAAATAAATCCACATGTCCCCCCCCCCCCAATTTAAAACAGATACATTTTTTCGGGAATCTTTCGTGATATGGCAAATTTGTGTAGCCTATACCGAAGCTTTAAAACATCTTTATTAGTTTACCAATGCTGGGCAGAATTGAAAGTTCTTGGTATCTCAGTTGCTTAACTATCTTTTGTCACGAGAGATGGTTGTATTACTCACTTCCCAGACAATTCACTGAGAACATGCATCTATCATATCACATTTGAGAAGTGCTTCAAATTTTCATAATAGAATTGACAAATCCATTAAGTGGATTAAATTCCTAAAGACGATAACCAAAATAAGCTTACTATAACTGGTGCAGTTTGGAGGTTACTTCATCTTACTAAGTCATCAATGTCTTTTAGTTCAACCTTTCTGTTAAGGTAAGTAAGCACTATGCACTCAATTTGGTTAGCGGAAACTATGACATTTCCCATTAACTTTTGCCAACTAAGTCCGAAGTTAAACTCAGTCAACTAGTAAGCATAAATTATTCACTGCTTACATGTCGATTCACATTTTGAATTATGCATTAAAGATCCTGCACCACACACACACACACACACACACACACAAAAGAGAGAGCATGAGAGAGAGAGAAACAATCTCCGCTGCATGTAAGACCAGACTCTTATAAAATCGATATTCACAACAGCAACACCACCAATGATTGTGCCTCGAGATTCCATGACTGTAATAGAACCTCTGAAACCGATCCAAAATATATTAGGGTTTTCAACGTAATTTAAATGAAAAAAAATACAACAAAAATAACCCAAAAATAAAAAGCAAACACATTAAAAAATAATAATAATAATAATAATAACAAGGGTTCCAGAGGTTTAAAATGACAAAAAAGGTTGTAGATTACAGCTGATAACAACTACACAAGCCCTAAAAACAAGTTCCTCTTATATTGTTTCCTTTGTTTCCGTTAAATCCATCAAGATCAATAAAACTATGTTTTGCACGACCGATACTGCAATCGAAGTGACAAACCAATACTAATCATATAGGTATCATATAAAAAGATGGAAAAGAAACCAAAAAATAAAAAAATCCGAGACGACAAATCTCATCTGTCCAAACTGCATAGAAACGAGAGAAACCAAAAAAGGAAAGAGAAATTCAGAGAAGAATAGAATCGAAGTCCAACCTTGTTCAATTCAATGGGCGACAACTTCGAGAGTATCGCTCCCTTTCTACTCTTGAAGTTCTGCGGGGACGAACAGCGAGGTCAGTTCAGAAATGGAGCCGAAGACATCCTAAGCTTCGTTTGTAGTTAATTAGGGAGAGAAACGAGAGAGAGAGAGGGAGTGGCCTTCGATTTTATTTTACTTTTATTTTTAATTTCTGATGAGAACATTTGACTCAGTTTGCCTTCGCCTTTTCCACGTCATATATGGGATAAGGGTAGTTTCGTCTTCTTACAAAGTTTCTCACGGGACGAAGACGATGCCCTTTGGCTGTGGTGATCGAAAGTCGAAACACAAAGTCGAAGAAACAATACGGCTCTCCTCGTCCAATCGAGCTTTGACTGTTAGATTGTTGGCGTTTCGCCAACGGTGTTTGCTTTACCTGTAATAGTTAATTGTTAGCGTTTGTGAACAGCTTACATATACCGGCAGTATGTCTAACTTTTTTCCCACGTATGTTTTGGAGAGATGTGTATCTATTTTTATTTTTTTTTAGGTGGGAGAAACATATAGGGGCCCACCATACTTGTATCTTGATATGTGATATGTGAAAGAATCCGTGTATGAACGGCCTATGTATCTTTAGCTTCTTTTGTTTTTTTTCTTTTTTTTATGAGTATAGATTTAGCATATGCTCTCTCACATAATGAAATGTAAGGTCTGCATTGACAAATACTCTCTTTTAATGATCCATGTCGACTCTATGGGCTCGTGTGGAATATACCAATCTTTGTAATGCCATTAGTGTGACGTGTAAATTCCTACTTTTACTAACATCACTGGAGAAACCTTATTAATTAATCAACAACTTAAGTGAAGCAATGAAAGTCTTAGCAACACCCGCGTGAAATGCACATGAAAGGAACATGCATGGTCAAGATGTAAATGTCTCAAATGTTTGATTTGGTTTAGTTTCATTTGTTTTTATAGAAAAAAAAAATCTTTTTACAAAATCCCAATCCAATAGCCATTGGTTTGATATTATTGATTTCTTTTAACAGTTTCTTATTAGTCTGTTGTTGATATGATCTCAATTTTCATATTAAAAAAAATAAAATTTACTGGTTTTTTTTTAATCGATTTTGATCCAAAATTTGGTTTCGATTGATTTGATCGGTTGGTTAGTTGATGGTTTTCAAAAATCAAAACATGTACTTACCCATGGCGAAAAGGGTTTGATTTTAATTATATTTGGTCCCTTTAGCTGATTTGGTCATATTTTTTACAATCATACTAAGATGTGTATAGCCTATTGATGATAAAATCTACTTTGTCCTAACAAATATGGGAAGCAAGGAAGGGATGGATGTTCCATGAGGTATAAGTATACCTATGATTAACCTTGGCAAAGTTTAAAGATGGCACATAAATCTAATTTATGAGTTAAACTTTCTTTCTTTCTTTCTTTTTTGGGGGGGGGGGGTGCGTGGGGGTGGGTTCAGCCCTTAGAGTAAGAAGTTGGACTAAGCACAAAGGGCCTTTATTTTGTATACATATTGGAAATTCATGCTATGGACGATTGTGTTATAGTAGTTTCTCATGAAAATTCTGTGTTAGGGCAAATTTGAAGTCTAGCCATGCAATTTTTTTTCTATTCTATTGAGTGTCTATTACATAGACAAAAAAATGAATGTTTTAAGAATTGGCAGAAGATTAACGAAATGGATGATAGAACAAGATACCACACAACCAGGAATGAGGCTAGAAGGATCGTGGGGAAAGCTAGAACAAATAAGTATGATGATCTATATGAGAACCTTAATACAATGAGGAGAGAAAAAGAGATGTATAGGCTAGCTAAAATAAGAGAAAGACTAAGCAGAGACTTTGATCAAGTTAAATGCATCAAAAGCGAAGAAGGCAGAGTGTTGATACGAAATGAGGACATTATGAAGAGATGGGGTGATTACTTTTGTAACCTACTAAATGGAGGTATTGTGACTAAGAGGGTGAACCCAGCTATAGAGGGGAGTAGACATGACACTGATCGAACTCTGGAAGAGCTCGATGGACATTTACCACAAGTTGACGAAATCGATCTTAGAGAGGCCATACGAAGGATGAATATAGGGCGAACGATAGGTCAAGATAAAATCCCAATTGAAGTTTGGAAGACTCTGGGAGGATATGGGGTTGGTTGGTTGACTAAGCTGTTTAACATGATATTGAGTACAAAGTCAATGCCAAATGAGTGGAGAAGAAGCATTGTGGTTCCGATTTATAAAAACAAAGGGGACATCTAAAACTACAATAACTATAGGGGCATAAAGCTAATGAGTCACACCGTGAAGCTATAGGAAAAGGTTATTAAAGCTCATCTATGAAAGAAAACCAAAGTATCGGAGAACCAATTTTGTTTTATGTCAAGGAGATCAACAACATAAGCCATTTACCTCATAAGGAGGTTTATGAAAGTTTTTAGAGCCCACAAAAATGATCTACGTATAGTATTTATTGATCTAGAGAAAGTATATGATAAAGTCCCGAGATAACTAATTTGGCATGTCCTTCAAAATAGGGGTCAAACTAACTATGTGGATATAATTAAGGATATGTATAAAGGAGCGGTGATGAGTGTGAAAACGATAGACGAGCAATGTAACGAATTCCCGATCATTATTGGGTTACATCAAGGATCTACTCTAAACCTTTATCTGTTTGCACTCATTAAATGACTTAACCAGGCACATCCAAGACTCAGTATCGTGGTGTATGCTATTTGTGGATGATATTGTACTAATAGATGAAATTGTGGATGGGATTAATACTAAACTGAAGCTATGGAGATCAAACTTGGAATCAAGATGTTTTAGGGTAAGAAGAATTAAGACATAATATATGATGTGCCCCTTCAGTCAATCTAGAAGAGGGGAGGGAGTGGTGAAGCTTGGGGAACATTAACTACTTCAGAGGGACTGTTTTAAATACTTGGGGACTATCATTGACAAAGAGTGGGATATAGAGGATGATATTGCTCAGAGGATTAAAGTTGGGTGAATGAAGTGGAGAAGCGCGTTGGGAATATTATATGACAAAAGAATACTCATTAAACTAAAGGAAAAATTTTACAGGATAGTTATACGACCGGCTATGATGTATGGAGCAGAATGTTGGGCAACTAAAAAAAGTAATGTGAACAAACTTAGCGTAGCTGAAATGAGAACGTTGAGAGATATGTGCGGAAATATCATAATAGATAGGGTAATGAATGAGAATATTAGATATGAAGTGAGGGTTGCACCGATCCAGGACAAACTCTGTGAGAGCCGATTAAGGTGGTATGACCATGTCCAACAGAGACCAATGGAGGCTCCAGTACGGAAGAGTGACCATATTTATTGGGAATGCGCTAAAAAAAGTAAGGGCATACCTAAAATGACTATTAATGAGGTAGTACAAAAAGATATGCAACTTGTAGGGCTCGATCCTAGTATGACTTCGGATAGAGTTTTGTGGGGGACAAGGACCCGTATTGCTGACCCTTTAAGGGATGTGTCCATGATGTGTATCTATATTCTACGTTACCTTCTAAACTTATCCCCATGTTTTTCTCCTTTTAACCTATCTTCTACGAATAATTTAGCTTTATTACTTTCTACTATTTTACAGCATTTGATCAATGTAGCCAACCCCATCAGTTGGGATAAAGTTATGTTTGTTGTTGTTACATAGGTATATGATATGAATATTTACTAGGTTTTTCTTAAGCCACTACGGAGGAATTCTTTCATCGACAATGGTTATCATGCTTATGGAATATGGATACACAAATTATCTGTAAAGGGTATTTCATGCCTCCAACATGTGGAAGAGTAATGACAATAATAGATTTGTGGGTGAAATAATGACGTGTGTATATATATATATATATATATATATAAGGGTTTGGGGCATTGGGGGAGGGGGGAGTATAGACAGATATAGATGAAATATAAACAAAAAAAAAAAAAAAAAAAACCACTAGGTGTCGTCAATATAAGTTTCGTTTGTGACCCACCAGATTTTGCCATAATAATATGGCATTTTCAATTGTTGGATAGATAGTTGATTATTTGGATATATCACTTGTCAAATTTTAATATCAAATTCAAACATATATATTCCTCCATTTACTGTCATTATTGTGTTCTTTTTTTTTAATTCATATGGGTTCAGAGCTATGCATTGTCACATGATAAACTCCTTTTGAGCTAAAACTTGACTTGTGAGTAGGGGGAACCTAAGGGTCTCCTAGTAAATTTTTTTGCATTGACCAAATACCAAATCAGATAACCCTTATATCACCAAAAAAAAAAAAATATATATATATATATATATATATATAATAAAAATAAAATTGATACACATCCTTTACTCATTGAGACTTGCACAAAAGGATTAAGACATGAAGTGAATAGTATTTTCCATTTGGCTATCATGTCATGTTATATTTGAAAGGACTTATGGATTCATGTACTTTACTTTGAAAAATAATAATGATGTATCAAATGAATCAGCAAAAAAAAAAAAAAAATATTATAATAATAAAAAAAAAAATTGGTGGTGTGAGGGACAAAGGGGGAGATGAAAAGAGAGAAACATAGAGGGAGAGATTTGTAGGATATTTAAAATTGGCACTTGCTTCTACCAGTAAGTTTTTTGTTTAACGACTATGAATATATTTGTTGTGCATTATTAGAATAGATTTATGAAATATATTTGTTGTGCATTATTGGAATAGATTTATGACGTATTATGAAACCCAATTATTATTATTATTTTTTCAGACCACGTTCTATATCCAAAATCTATTTTTGATAATCAACAACAAACATAGAAGCTTGTCACATTTCTATTTTGCCCACTTTCACGAGGCTCTCATTATTTTCACTTTTACAAAAATGTCAACAATTATAATCAATATGAGACTAGTTCCACCAAGACAACAACCAGGTAGTTTCTAAGACTTATATTGGAGAAACATGCATGGAACTCACCAATTTTACAATGTAGTCATGGTGGGTATCAATGGGGTGTAGTTGCAAGGGACATATACTTGTTGGGTTTGGAATACCATGGGTGTAGCACAATGGGGGTAGGAGCACAAGCACAACACATGTTTAGCCCATCGTCTTGTCATCCATATCAGCTACACATGAACTAGTTATGTTGGAATAAGAAATCTAACAATTTCGTATTCTATTGTAGCTTTTGATATCTATAATATTTGCTTACATGTTCAATGAATTTCTTAATAATAGTTGTTTACCAAAAAATGAAGTAATAACTATAATATTTTAGCATTTTAAATAGATATATTGACGCTAGCTAATACCAACGGCTAATAACGCCTTTTGCGGTATTTTTTAATATCTAAAGACGTCTAGTGTGATATTTTGTTCATATTAGACTGAAATTAGACATTTAAATACTATTTGTATTGACAATTCTAATAATAATCTCATGTTGTTCACGTATTTATGTTATTTTATATAGTTATATAGCCAATGTTATGTTATTTAACATATGTTGGAATTTATATAGAACGTCATGCATGCACTATATACATCATGCCCTTATTTATTTATTTATTTGTTGTAACACAAGCCCTTATTAAATAACATATTAAACGGCTGATGTTTAAAATTTTGTTCAGTGTTTAAGAAGAAATAGTAAAATTAAATCATCCATTTTTATTTCAAAATTAAGGGAAAATAATGGATTTTTTTCATTCATTTATTTATTTAAATTTTGTAACACTGCTTCCATATGAAAATACCTCTTTTAAGGTTTACACTTTGCAATTATCTTTAACTATTCGTGCTTGTATTAGCTCTATGTCATTAACTATGTTACATCAATTACATTAAGAACAATGAAAAATTGTTATTATAAAAAAATAAGTGAAAAAGAAAAGAGATTTTATTACGCAAAAAAAAAAATAAAAATCATAAGGATACTTTTCATGGTGGATGGAAAATGATTTGATTTATAAAAAAAAAAAAAAAAAAGTCTCGTATGAGTTGGTCAATGTGATAGAAGAAAAATATATTAAAAAAGAAAGTGATGAAAAACTTGCAACCATCTTTCTAGTAGAATTTAAATATATAATGAAAAGAAAATGTGGTTCTAGGTTTGATTATGAGTTTTATGAGGTGTGAAATTACCACGAAAGGACAAATTTCCTCATTTCTAGTTGAGTCTAACTTTAAGTCTACGGAAGAAATAGATTCCTCACCACATGAATATAATCTTATAGAATTTTGTCTATTTTTTTCCTCAATATTTGTTTCAAAGCTATATGTAGACTTGAAACTTCTACGCTCAATTTAAGTAAAGGAAAATCTTGCCGTAATCAAGGCATGTGGAAAAAATGTCTCAACCTTATTTTTTTGCTATTTTATTGTAACATATATATATATTTTAACGAGAGTAAATCGTAAATCTTGAAACATCTATCATATATATATTATTTTTTTTTTAACAACGGTAAATCGTAAATCTTGAAACATCTATCATATTTGCTGATGTCTCCTTCTCCCGCAGAGCTTTCATTTTCCTTGCGCTAGTTCTTGAGCTACGGGCTTTTATAATCTAAACCTTAAAAATCGGGTAATTGATAACATAGAACTCAAGTTTGTGGTTGGGTTGGACTGAAGTTTCTACCATTTGTTTTCTATGTGATTTAGGATGAAAAGTAAAAAGAAGCACGGAATAAACAATGTTTGAATCATGGTTTTAAATACCTATATTGGTTATTCTTTTTTAAATAAAATTTTGGATGATCATTTCTTTGATAAAATATCGGCTGATACCCTTACATATCAGCCAATATGATACCGATATTTGTTAACATTGTTTGGGAAATGGGAATCAACGCCCCTGGTCTTGATTCCAGCCGATTTTTTAACCCATTTTTTGAATTGATTCATGTTTGAACTAATTTTTTGACAATATTTTTCTATTTTAATCAGTAAAATAGCATAAAATCAATAGAAGCTACCTCTCAAGACCCTCAAGTTTATTGGATCAAAAGCTCCCAAAACTTATCGATTTTATGAATTTTTTGCTTATTTTTTTCTAGGGTTTCAACTGATTCTGACTGAAATCGGAATAAGCCGAACCGATTCGAAGTTAATATAATTCAAAATGACCATAGTAACCTTATTTCTTTCTGGTTTCTAAATCACCGGAAAATAGGAAAGGAGGATGTGCGGGTGCGGCATACACAGACACACACAATGGCTCCACCGAAGGGTGTGGTGGTCACAGTGCCAGTGCTAGTGCTCTCAGTGGCATCTGCTGCTATCTTCCTCTTCTTCCTTCTTTCTTCTCTCTCCTCATGCTCCTGCCCCCCACCTACCTCCACCGCCACTCAAACTACTTCGGCCGACAAGAGATCCACTACGGATCGAATATCTCCTACAGTAGAAGACCTCGCTTGGGTGAAAGATCAAATCCAGAAGAACAATCTACATATGCAACTCAATGTCCTCCGCAAGGGCATTAACCCTCGCACTCGCGCTCAACAGCTCGAAGATTTAACCCAGTAAACTCCTCTCTCTCTCTCTTAATGTTCGAGTTCGTAATTTCATTGTTTTGATGTAAATCGGAATCGAACGTGAACGTCAAGTTGCAGTAGTGATGAGTGTAACCTTACAGTTGGGCCATTTGTTTCAGATATAGGGTTTAATCTGTTGGATATGCTGACAACAGATATCAAAATTCCATTTCTTTTCGATTGTAGTAACTGTTTATTTGTTTGTTTTGTTCATTGGTTGGGGTTTGGGTTAATTTCGTACAATTTTGAATTTTCAGATTCAAGGGTATCTCACACTACGAAGGAGATGAAGCGAACAATCACACTTCCTTGCCATGCCCTGGAGAATTGCTTGTGGAGGAACACCACAGCAACTATGGGGAACCCTGGGCTGGAGGACGCGATGTGTTTGAGTTTCTTGCAGAGTCAGTTCAGCTGAAGTCAGACTCCCATGTCCTCGAGATTGGGTGTGGTACCCTTCGTGTTGGACTGCATTTTATCCGTTACTTGGTTCCAGAGCACTTCCATTGCCTAGAAAAGGATGAGCTTTCTCTTATGGCGGCATTTCGGTATGAGCTTCCATCTCAAGGTCTCTTGTACAAGCGACCTTTGATTTTGAAAGGTGAGGATATGGATTTCAGTAACTTTGGATCAGGTTTCCAGTATGATTTGATCTATGCAAGTGCTGTTTTCCTTCACATGCCGGATAAACTCGTCTGGGTAGGACTAGAGAAGTTGGTAGCTAGGTTGATACCTTATGATGGCAGGATTTTTGTCTCTCACAATATAAAGTTCTGTTCTCGATTGGGGGGAGAGGAGTGTACAAAAAAGCTATCGAGTCTAGGGCTGGAGTATCTTGGAAAACATAACCATGATAGCTTGCTCTTCAACCACTATGAGATTTGGTTCGAGTTCAGACGATCCAAGGTTTAAGGCTGTCAGCCACTATGAGATTTGGTTCGAGTTCAGACTATCAAAGGTTTAAGGCTGTGAGCCACTCCTTGCCAAATTCAAATTCAGTTGATGTGATTCACACTGAAGGATGCTGAATATAGCTTTATGTGCTAGTGTTTCCCTCGGTCCTTCCATGACATTTTTGGGTCATTGAAGTTAGAAGATCAACTATGAAGTTGCTGAAAAATATGCCAGTGTATCAGGTATTTGCAAAGAAGTTGGGACTCAGCTCTGTAATCATGGGAATTTTGCATTTGTAACTCTACTTTTGAGGTATTATCTCACAATGAATACAATGGTGATAGATTGGCTGCAGCAATTATCTTTTTGTCTCTCTTTTGATCATTAATGGATAGAGACTCCTCCATATTCTTTGAAGTTTTACTTAAAAGGCAACTACATCCTTCGTTGCGCACCTATTTCTAATGAGTTGTCAACAAGCTTTAGTTTTCAGAGGGGCTTAAGGGACTTTGTGGTTAGGAACATTTCTAATCATTGGATACTGGATCTGTCTGCACCCTAAAGCATGAAGTTGAATTCTCAACCAAACCATTTTCTGATATTGTGTTGAAAATATGCAAAAACCCCTTGAAGCCATTCCATCAAAACATTGTACCAAAGCTTTCTCCCTTGAAGCCATTCCATCAAAACATTGTGCCAAAGCTTTCTTTCGCCCTCCCTTCCGGGTGAAGGGAGGAAGAAGAACTCGGGAAAGACTCCAGAGAAGATGAAAGAAGTGATGCTGTGAACCTTAGGGGATGAAACATGAAGACGAGAAATTGGTTAGCCACATATTATCTACTGGAAATTTGCTAAAACTGTATACTTGGGCAAAACTTTAGTTGGGATAAGGGTGAGTAGTTGTTGTGTACTTAGGCATCACTTCCGGAGTTGATTCTCTTTGCTTGCACTGTGTATTTCACATGGTTTTGTGGTTATTTTTGGATTTGATTACCATAGCCACTGAACTTTGTTTTGAATCATTTGACATATTTTCCTTCTAACCACTAATCAGATTCAATGGAAGAGATAGTTCGGATTACCTGACCAGTTTATTTTTCGCTTGTAGCCTCCTTGGGGGGGCTCTGTTCTCTCCCTCACCCTAATATGCACCATTTTCAGTGGACCTTCCAAGATGACTTTAAATCCTTTTCTGGGGTGGTAAGATTCTTCATACTTTGGTTTCTGATATTCATAGCACAAGATTAGACAAAATCTTTTAATCTTTAGTTGAATGACTTGTTAGTTGTTACATGGTGCATGAATAAGAAGACAGGGAATATGAATGGCGATAGCTACGGGTTATGGATGTGATTAGGGGTGTCAATTCATGGACCGACCCGACAGAACCGACCGGAACCGACCGTTTAAAGCCCGGCCCGGCCCGGCCCGTTTATTAAACGTGTCGGGCTTGAGCCCGGCCCGTTTATAAACGGTCGGTCCCAGTCCTGATACTTGGACCGTCGGGCACCCGACCGAGACCGACCAATTAAGACCCGACCGAGACCGGTCTAGTTTGCACCGACCTGGCCCGGCCCGGTTGTAAGATTACTATTCTACCCCATATGAAAGAGTTAAAAAGAAAAAAACCAAAAACCCTAGGTTAAGTCTCTTCTCTTCTCTTCGTTTAACGGAAAGGAAGTGCCGCGGCCGCCGCTGTGCTCTGCGAGTCTGGGTCGAGCGTCGTCGTCGTCGTCGTCTCGCTTTCTGGGGGTCAGTGCGAGGCTGCGAGCTGCTGTGCTGTGCTCTGCGAGTCTGGGTCGAGCGTCGTCGTCATCGTCGGCTGCGAGCTGCTGTGCTGTGCTGTGCGAGTCTGGGTCCAGCGTCGTCGTCGTCTTCGGCTGCGAGCTGCTGTGCTGTGCTCTGCGAGTCTGGGTCGAGCGTCATCGTCGTCGTCGGCTGCGAGCTGCTGTGCTGTGCTCTGCGAGTCTGGGCCGACGAGCTGCTGTGCTGTGCTCTGCGAGTCTGGGCCGACGAGCTGCTGTGATGTGCTCTCCTTCAAAGAGCATGTAATTAAGGATATATGTAAATGTGATTCGCTTCCTTTTCATCTAATATTTATACATGCTTAAAAGTTGCTCCTCATAGGAATCTTGATGCAGTTAGGCATAGGGATACTAATTAAGGATATATGTAATTTTTTTTTCCTATCTTTTTAGTCCATCAGAGTCAAGTTTTGCTTTCAGTTTCAGGATAGGATTAGTACTTCTTTGTTTGATTCTATAAAACAGCATGTAAGCCAATGATTCTCAGTTGGTTTTTTTTGGAATGAAAGAATTTTGGATTGCTTAATGTTATCGGTGTGGTGCATCTATTGGCCATGTTGCCTTCTCCTTTGTCTGCGATTCTGAAATTCTTCAGGTACTGTCTCCTTCTAGCTTACATTCTTACTGGTATTTCATCCCCTCCTACCTCCTTCTCCCTTGCCTTTTCTTTTAAAAATGATTTCTGTTACTGTTCTTTCCTTTTCCCTGCGATTGGCAGTACCTCTGGGTTGAAAAGAAATCATTAGAACTCCCTGGTTGTAAGCCCAATCGACCTGAGATTTGGGTCAAAGGAAGCCTATTTATAGGAAATTCAAACCCTAGAGATTACTACCCTGTAATCCTCCTTTGTTGTGAGAAACCAGTTGAAACCCAGATCTGGTTCTTAGCCTACTGCTATGTTCAATTTCAGTGGTTGAGTAGCCTTTCTTCAATCAAGGTTTTGGGTGTCCACTAGTTGGGATTTGAGAGGCCTGATAGTGAAGAACCTTAGCCTGAAATTGCAGACTGGACCGTTTAAAAACCGGTTAAAGCCCGTTTAACATTAAACATGTCCGTAGCCCGGTTAAGACCCGACTAAAGCCCGATTAAGGTGGCCCGATTATAACCCGAGACCGACCGACCGAATATAAAGTGTACCATGCCCTCAATAACTAAGCCCGATTAGTTAAATGGGCGGACACGGTGTAGCCTTTGAAAGTCTTCAAACCCGATTAAGCCCGACCGAAACCGAACCGGCCCGACCGGTTGACACCCCTAGATGTGATGATCTGCATGCTCTATTGCCTGTGCCCAACAACTGTGTGTTCTTCTCAACCAGATTTCTCATTGCCTGAAATGTAGTTTCAGCATATATATATATATATATATATATATATATGTCTTGCGTATCTACTGGTCAATGTCACTCATTGTCTCATTCCCTTCAAAGGCATTAGTATCATATGAATGTAAGGATGATTCTGTGTGTCCTAGTTCTGGGTTGTGAAAGCCTGTGTAGACTGCCATTTTTTTTTTTGGTAGAATGTAGACTGCCATTTTCAAATTTGGAAAAAATGGAAAATCTTGTTATCACAAAGTTGGTGAAAAATAAGTTGTAACCTTATTTTCTTGCTCTTTTAGCGACCATAATTCACTTTCTATGTACTCATGGATCAATTGAGAGGATTTGGGGCAAGATTTGACGGTCTAGCTTAGGGGTGGTGGCTCATGAAACAATGGAGTGGATTTGGGGCAAGATTAGATGATCAATCTTAGGGGTTAGGGGTGGCAATTGAGTAAAGTTCGAGATGGGTATAAGTGTATAACTATATAACTAATGTTGTATCCAGCCATTTTAAAATATTGCAAATTGATAGTTGACCTATCTTGACCAACGGAAATCCATGCATGGAGCTCTGTTTAGTAGTGGGGTCGTAGGGATTGCGGCCTATGCCAGCACTTCCTGTGGTTTATGGGAAAGGGTTTTCCGAGCAAGTGGTTGAGGGTAAAAAGGAAGAGAAGGGAGAGGGGGGGGGGGTTGCAGGTGACGGCCAGGTCAGGAGATTCAATCTTGAAATCTCCTAGTGAGCATAGGCTTAGCACACCATAACTTCATCAACTACACTATGTAGTTGTTGTTCCTATTTACTATTTTTCATCCGTGTTGGTGTGTTTCTTATGCTGTTTAGTTGGGGGAAATGGAATTCAAACAAAGTGGTTGAAAACAAGGGTGTCAATTTATAATTGCTTTTCACACATCGGTAGAGTGATTAATAGCATTGTTGACTCTCTAGCTCGGAGGGTCCTGTCGTTAACATGTTCGACAGTTTGGCCCAACTCCACTCCTTGGCTTCTTGATGTATGTAATCGGGAGGCCTTGACTTTGCCACGTTCTAATATTCAATAAATCTATTTCTTACAAAAAATAAATAATTATAATTGCTAATTTCACCCAAAAAATATTAGAATTGGTATTAAAATCAGCTTCTTAAAATCATCTTGAAAATATTTGATTCATTATTGGTTTCGAACATTGTAATATCATTTGGTTTGGTTTTGATTATAGGCTAAAATCATTGGCTTGAACAAAGATGAATGACGTGTGTAACCTTTATAAAACGAATTGACCATACACCCTAAAAAGGCTAAAACACAAGTACTAAAATTGACTTAATTGTTTAAGGTATTCACCAAGTCATTTCATTTAAACCCAATTTTAACCGAACGGCACTGCATATAGAAAACCAAATAGGAACAAAATAAAATTGAACAAATTTGATTTAAATTTGTGGTCATGAAAAATTAGTTGGTTTATATAGTTCGTATATATTGTATACTAAAATCAATAAAAAATGAATGGAAAAAATCAGAATCAAAACGATTGACAGCCATGTGTGCATCTTATCACTATTTGCAAACCTAAATCATCAAGGAAATGAAATTTAGGCTTTAAAATTGTAAAGTTTAGATTTTGAAAGGGATGAGCTTCTAGTTCAATGGTAAACAGCTAGACCATTGAGTCTGACGTAAGTCCAAAGAAAATCGATAGTTTGACCTTTCTATCTTCCACCTTTATTTAGTACTATAGTAGTGCTTTAGTAGTTGATAATATGTGTGGGCACTAGTGTATTAGTTAGTAATAAGTGTGGGCAAATGAGCGCTTCTTGAGTCCACATGGGGTCCTGTCCGCCCTTGCGAATCGTGTGAAAGAGGAAAAGAAAAAAGAAAAAGAAAAAGGGAGAGAAAGAGAAAAGAAAAAGAATAAGGGGACATGCGGCATTTATATCATTTAAATTCTTCTAAGCCGTGTCCTTCGATTCTGTGATCGTTTCTTTTTCTTCATTCGTTTCCGCTTGTGGAGAGTCGGAACTGGGAAGTGAGAACGAGAAAACTAAGAACGTTCGAATCAAGTACAGGAACTGCGGAACGAATTAAACTAAGCCAATCTCTATTTATTTATCATCTAGCTGTGTTAAAGTTATGCAAGAGATGAATGATAGCAACACAGCGAGCAATGTCGCTCGAGCTATAGTTGCAGCCCTAGATTGGAGCTCGTCTCCCGAAGCAAGGAAAGCTGCTGTTTCTTATTTAGAATTTGTGAGTTGTTTACTCACTCTTCTATACCTTTTTCCTTCCAATTATCTAGTTTTGTCTGTATGAATCATTTAGGTTATGAAAAAGCTATCTTTTGAGGAAGATGATGAACTCGTTAAGCTTGAAATGGAGCTCATTTGTGCTGTATGGTCATCCTCTGTTTTTGCCTTCTACTATCGGTTAAGAAATGTGCTTAATTATTTCTTATTATTGAAGCTGGTAACAAGGATTGAAGTTTGAACTTTCAGCATTCTACCGGTGGTTATGATTTGATAGCGATACTACAAGGGCAGGGGAGTTCGGGACATTAATTATCACTATGACGTTAGATCATAGCGATAGTGATAACCAGTTGCATGATGGAATTACTTGAAGTTTTGCATATAGAAGCTTCCATTCTATTTTAAACTATTGATTTTATTGCTCATTTGCTTCGCTTAGTACAATTATTTGGTTTATAGCGGTGGTTAGTGATAATCAGGAACGAGGTATTTGCTTTTGCTGCGTTTCCATTCGATTGTTTTGGAACTTGTGGATCATCTTGTGGATATGGGCCACATAGCGCACATTGTCATCGTCTCAAATGTTTTGCAGGTGGACAGCTCCTTGGGTTAGCTACAAGGGAAACCTAATCATTCCTAATCATTTAATTTGACGTTTTTTCCTTAAAAATTTACCTGCCAGTTCAGAACCACAGCAAAAATTATTATTGAATTTCCAAAATTTTATTATTGAATGCACTCTCTATGAATTGGTCATTTGTCTGTCCATGCCAACCAAAGTGTTTCTCAACGCAGATGCTCTTGAGTGCCTCCAGAGCCGTAGTTCATCACCAGGTTTATTTTCTTACTGGAGTTATGTATGTGAGGACTTTGATAAGGCCTTTAATATGGAAGGTGGGCTAACCTACTATGTCTATATTACCCGCGGGAGAGTATGGGAAATTTAAGAGAAGATTGAGCTACGAACTTAAATAGATAGTTGGATTTGTGTTTTTGCTGGCTCAATAGTCCAGTAAAGGATATAAAAAATGAAAGGGGCAACTAAAAGAAGATTTGACAAAGATTTTGAATTTTATAGGGCAATTAATAGGGGGGGGGGAAGGTATGGGTTTAATTTGGTAAACATTGGTGCTTAAGAGCTGATATATTTAGTGGAGAAGGGGGCGTACATTCTGGTTTACTACAACCCAGTGGTTGGGGAATCAAATGTAAGGGAAATAGGGTCTTGCTAAATGGCCGAATTGATCATCGAATTGATAAAAGAAGGAATGGTGCTTTTGGTTTAGTTATACATTTCCAATACCCATACAAAATTAAATCCTAACAGAAGTTGGACAACGGGACTCCTTATCGCATATAAATGGATCATATCTACTCAAATTCTCATATGGGACTGATATCATCATAACATTTGAAGTAAGGGCTTGATGCTTCCTTCCATGTACTTTAATAGGCTGCTAACAATTCCCATTAAAAGCCCCACAAATGGCTGTATTTTAAGGGTTGGGATGGACTCTGAAAAATGTAGAGGAACTAAAGATCTGTTCGTTGAATATAGATACCGAATTTACATGATAAAGGTTCACATTTGGGAGCTTCTCCGCCAAGGAACATCCACATCTAGTTTCTTGAATTAAGTAGGAGGTGGGGGCATAGTACGAGAGTGATGCAGTTTGAAGAAGGAAGAAGGAGAGGTTGACTGGGGACTGGGGGCTGCACTGGATTGCGTGGGAATTGCTCTAGAAGGCTGGAGTGCTGTTGTGTGAGAGATCTTCTTGTAGGGCCCAGCTGATTGGAGATGAAACATTTTCCTTTATTTTAGGATCTTAGTTTGTCTTATCTTATCTGGCCCTTGTGTGGAGGGGTTTATTAGTAGTAGGTAGTTTCTAAGTTTGTTACTAATTTATTACTTGTTTTAAGTTCCAAGGTTAGTTTCTATTTTGGTGTACATTGTTTGTTTTAGAGGGCTGGATTTTATAAAAGCTTATTAGTTTCTATTTCCTAAGATTTCAAGTTGTAAAGGAACTCCTTTTCATTCAAGGAAAGTTCGGTTGTTGCTGATTTGATCAAAGTTAATAAATAAAGAGAAGTGTTACTCTATATGCCCAACGATTTTGTTTTTTGATTAAAAAAAACTATGGCTATGACGCTATTGTAGTTTCCTTTGTGAGATGCAGTTTGCAAGGTGAGAGGCTTTGCATGGTTGGTGAGATGCTGATCCAGGCTTGAATGAGATGTTCAAGTCATATACCCTTCCTCCTATCATCTTCTACTTCCATTTCAAATCTGTTCCTGTGCATCCAGGTAAGTAGTGTTCCTGTTCTATGTGATTTAATACTTTTAGAAGACTGTTGAAGAGGTGTTACTGCTGTGTTGCCATGTTACATATCTTTATTACATCTGAAGTTTCTGTTGATCAAATACATGCTCGCGGTTCTTCGTTTCTGCCTTTATTGTTCTGCAACATTGAGGTATTGATATATCTTCATCTAGTCCTTGAATCCTTAAGAAATTTTGGGAATAATTAATACCTAGTGGTCAGACCCTTTTATTGGTTAAATTTTGGCCCTGATCAGTCTTGTGGATTGGTAGTTATTAATGGTTACTATTTCTGAATTTTTAAGTTTCTAATTTGGTACCATCAGCTTAACTCCCAATTCAACCGTTGGATTGCTACGATGTTTTGGGAAGTTGTTCCTTCATACGAGTCCTAAACTTGATTAACTTTGAGGCTAATCTGATTTGTTGTTGGTGGTTATTGTATTTCTCCTATTCTGGCCTTTATTCATGCCCTGCGGTTCTGCTTGTTGGGTTGGAATCTGAAACCTTCTTAAGGATGAATTGATTCCATCAAAGAGAGAATAGAATAACAAGACTTTGAGTAGGTAAGAAGCCTAAAATATTATAGTTGTAGCTTATCACTTAAACACCACCCCCCCCCCCAAAAAAAAAAGAGTGCTTTCTCTACCCAAAAAAAAGTCAACTTCAACAAATGGTGTGTATCCCCATCATGAGATGCGGTTGTTCTGCCCTTCAATAGAAATGGTTTCAGGAATTGGTGTATTTCAATTTTGGTTGTCTGATGCTGATCTGTATTAGTATTTGTTAGAGCAAACACCAACTAATATGAAAATAAGCAAAGACAAATCCACACAATACATAGAGATTTAACGAGGTTCACACACCGATGTGGTGTGCTACGTCCTCGGCGAAGAAGATGTTTCACTATGTAGAAGAGAGATTACACCCAAACAATGGCGAGAAAACTCGCTCTAATACCCTAGCTCGAAAACCCCCCAAAATTACAATGACTTGCTCAACAAGACGATAGTACATTATATATTCCTCCAAGTCACGGGTCGATCCATTGGGTTGCGGTCGATCAGGTCGAACCATACCACTTGTTCCAAGTTTGTACGGGAATTTCTGGCCAAAAATCACAAATATCATTGTTTTTTCAAGGCTTCAAGTCGAAACTAGGGAAACCAGTTTTGTCCTAAATATGATATTTCTTATAAAGCTAAATTATTGTTTCAGTCGAAATTTCATCAAATTGGTACATATCGTCAAAATTTCAGCGGAACACCGAAGTTTGACCGAAATCTTGTATTTTAGTATCGCACTATATTTTTTTCTGACAAATGCCGAAACTGAAAAATTCGCGAAATTTCAGTTCTTGAAAGTTGAAACCATGCATAGGGCCCTTCTTATTGATTGGTTATGTGTTTGTAAATAATTACTAGTGGGGTAAATCCTAATTCGTGGGTGAATGCATATATATACACTTACAGTTATACTTTTATCTTTTTGCATATACTGTATTGGGGTTTTTCTTCCCCATGCTCATGTAATTATCCGTTTTATAAATATAATTATAAGCCACTTGTTGCTTCTGATAAAGGAAAAACTCTGATATGTATATGCACCTGTATGAATGTATACAAAGTCAGACTCTCAGCTGTAGAAAGAAAAAAAGTGATTTCCTTTTTTTGTATGGACTTTGTTGCACCAGTTTGGGTACAGGTATGTAGTGAGTAGTTGGATCTATCTGAATCCCAAAACTAATGTTCCTGGGATATTTGTCCAAAAAAGGGTGCTGGTATTGGAAACCAGTTAAAATGTGTCAGAAAGGGTGGTCAATATTCTTTTTCTTCTCGACCATGTCCTTGTGTCTGACAGTTGTATTCATGTTGGACAAATCCCTTACCCATATGCATGTCGTGTCAGGGGTGAAAAATTTACTTGGCTTCGTGAAGGCAATTTAAAAGTTCAGGATGATTTTCCGACTATGATTTATAAGCTTATTGTCTCCCCACATGGTGTATATCTTCTTTTCTGAAAAGGCAATTGAACATGTAAGCTTATTGCATTATGAATGATTAAGTTATCATTTACTGTTTCCTTTTTTCAGTTATTGTTTCTCTTTTTCCCGTAAATAATGAGCTATGTGTGATTCCAGCCTGTTATTTGATTTGCATGTCGCTGATACTAAACTTTCCTGAATGTTTGCAGATAAAATCAGGAGATATTGGTGTTCTGGCAAACATATCATTCCTTTTGGTTAGGAGGGATTGGTCTTCTGAGATTCGGTTACATGCATTCAAAATGCTGCAGGTTGATGCCCATTTATGATATAAAATTGTTCCTTCATAATTGCAGATATCATGTACCCATAGGGTTGGGGTAGACTGCAAAATGGTCCGTCAGTGAAAAAAATGTACATTTAGGTTATATGTCTTGGGGGGGAGGGAGTGGGGAATTTCACCTTTTGATGGTCTGAGTAGGCATCCTCTTATTTCTATTTTAAATACCAATTGATGTCAGCCATCCATTTTTCTAGTTAACTACTTTAGACAATGCAATTAGAATTCAGCTGGCCATCCAAAAATGAAATAGGTCGAAAGCTTAGGATCATGCAATTGTGTTCATTTTAGGCACATCAGCTGCTATTGGTTACCAATTCATTGACGTGTACTTCCTTTTCCATGATTTCATCTATTTCATGTGTCTTATGCAGCTGCGAATAGACTGTTGTGTTCTACGTGAATGATATCCTGTGTTAGGATCAGAGATCTCTCAAGAGGGGGGGTGGGTGAATTGGGATATAAAATTTGAAAGACTAAAACACAAGGTTCAAAAACTGTTGGCGAGATTACAAGTGGAAGCAATGAGTTTTTGACACTCACCTACAACTCAAGAAAATGTAGGGGGAAAAAGAGAAAGCAAAATAGAGAACACAAGGGATTCAGAGTGGTTCGGGCAACTCCCTATGTCCACTACCAAGGCTTCTCAAGCACTTAGATTTCTACTATCTCAATTGCTCTCCTAGGTAGCGATCAAACCCTTACACTTTCTAGTTTTTACACGGCTCACTACAAACCCAAAGTGTTTTCCTCCATGGCTCACACCAAACCCGACAATTTCACCTTGTTACTCCTTTTGTGTGGACAAACTTCCATAGAAGGAACTACAACCCTTTCAAGAAACTGAGAGAAGGAAATATACAACTTCTTAGAAGATGAACTGGAAAATAAAGCTCAAGATCTCTCACAAACAATAAAGCCCGAGAAGTTAGGAATACTTAGTTAAAGCACATAAAACAGTGTTGTTAAAAGTTGTTTTGAATGTCTAGTGTGGACAACCCGCTGATCGTGAACAGATTTCCATGGACTTCCAATGGAAAAATATCTAGCCATTGGACCCCCAACGATCAAATTTGTTACTGTTGAAAATCATGTCACGTAGGTGTTCGTATAGGAGTGCGGGTGTCTGTGTTAGCTCAGTGGATGTCTTCGAATGTTGGACTGGTTGAGGGAGTTTGACATGTCTGAGAGTTAGATCTTCCGAATGTGCGTCTGCATGGTCTACCTGACGTCTCTTTAGGAGCATAGACGTGAGCATTCTTATTCGAAGAACTTTGACTCAATGACCCAATTTGCTCTCAAAACACTACTCGGGCATCTTTATAGGTTTGTGAACGTCTGTCCCACTCAGCGGATGTCTCCTTCACCGGATGACCTCTTACTGAAGGACTGAAAAGATACTCCAATTTAACCAGATGTCTCTGCGATTAAGCAAACATCTCCTTTGGTAGCGGATGTCTACATGGAGAAGCGGACAATCATAGACAGCAATGGTGTCTGTATAGATTTAACTCGATTGAACAAGATTATGAGTATAAGGAAGATGTCAGATGAGTGGAGGAGAAGCATTGTAGACCACATATTAAAAAATAAAGGGGATATCTGCAATAACTATAGAGGCATAAAACTTATGATCCATACTATGAAGTTTTGGGGAGAAGGTTATTGAAATCCACTTGAGAAGGAAATCTGCTATCTCAAATAACCAATTTTGTTTTATGCCAGGGAGATCATCAATATAAGCTATTTACTTGCTCAAGAGACTCATGGAAGCCTTTATAGAGCTGCCAAGAAAGACCCCATATGGTCTTTATTGACCTGAAAATGACGTATGATAGAGTTCCTAGTGAGTTAATTTGGCATGTCCTAAAGAAGAGAAGGGTATTGAGTAAATATATGGATATAATGAAAGATATGTATGTTGACATTGTAACTAGTGTGAGAACCAAGGGCAGTTAAGGTAGTGAGTTCCCAATTACTATTGGGCTTCATCAAGGGTCAGCTTTAAGCCCTTATCTATTTGCGCTTGTAATGGATGAATTGACAAAAAACATTCAAGGTGAGGTTCCATTGTGTATGCTTTTCGTTGACGATATTATTTTATTGGATGACACAAAAACATGGCTCAACGCTATGGAGATCGACCTTGGAATCAAGAGGCTTTAAGATAAGTAGAATAAAGATAGAATATATGATGTGTAACTTTAGTCACACTACGATGGATAACGATGCGGTGACTATTGAGGAAGAGAGATTCCCCAAAATGACTATTTTAGATATTTGGGATCTATCATAAATAAAGAAGGCGCTATATAGGATGATGTGTCATATAGAATTAAAGTGGGATGGGCGAAGGGGAGAGGTGTGTCCGGAGTTTTGTGCGATCGACGTGTTCCTGTAAAACATAAAGGGAAATTCTATAGGACAATCGTACGCCCTACTATGCTGTACGAGGTGGAATGTTGGGTAGTTAAGAAACGATATATTGATAAGCTATGTGTAGCGGAGATGAGAATGTTAAGATGGATGTGTGGAAAAACTAGGAGGGATAAGGTAAGGAATGAATGTGTTGGAGCATATTTGGGAGTTGCCCCAATCTATGATAAGTTTTGGGAAAGCCGTTTGAGATGGTATGGCCATGTTCAATGGAGGCCATTGTATGCACCAGTAAGGAGGAGTGATCTGATCCAGATAAAAGGATCTAAGAGAGCTAGGGGCAAGCTAAAAATGACAGGAGGAGAAGTAGTGAGGGAAGATATGCATAGATTAGGCCTTGTCCCAAGTATGGCGTCGAATAGAGCGGATTGGAGGGCTAGGATCCAAGTTGCGGCCCCATCCAGATGTGTTCTACTTTGTTACTGTTTTTAGTCATCTGTCTCCTTTCACTTTCACTTTCACTTTCACTTTTCCTTTTCCTTTTTCTTGTCCTTTCTTTGATCCATGTGGCCAACACCATTAAGTTGGGATAAGGTTTTCTTCTTCTTGTTGTTTCTAGCCACCTAAGTTTAAGGATTTTTCCAATTAGTCCTAAGTGGCTTGTAGAGGTCTTTAATGTTAGTGAGGGACTATTACATATAGGTTACAACAACAACAACAACATAGTCTTATACCGACTAAATGGGATCGGTCACATGGATCCTTGCTCTCCAATCAGCTCTATTCGAAGTATACATGATATGAGGCCTAAGCTATGCATGCCTTTCCTCACTTCTCCTATGGTTATTTTCGGCTTGCCCTTGGATCTTTCAGATAGTTCAATCTGAATCAAATCACTACTCCAAACTGGTTGGGATACACCCTGCATTCCCTCCCTCCGTCCGGACAGCATAGAGATCTAGATTTCCTGACCCATCAAAATTGTTTACACAAAGTCTTTGATTGAGGGATTCACACCGCAAAGCCAATTTAGGCGAATATTACCTTTCCATCAATCCCAATTATGATGATGTCCCTGGAAGTGATTTTTTTTTTCCTTGGAGCATTGGAATTTATTGGTTGAATGGATCTATACTTGCAAGTCATTGTTTCTTGAGACCTTCTGGTCAATTTGAATGCTCAGAAACTTATATATAACAAATCCATCAGTATCTTTGTCAAACTGTGGCCAGAAAATTGCACGGCTTTAGAATGGCTTTAGTTGTATCTCATTTCGTTATTCTGGAAAAAAAATTCGAGCCTGAAGATAGTGAATGGACATTTTTATTGTTATCAGCAGCAATAGAATGTTAGTTTTTATACTTTGCTAGACATGTGTATTCAAGTTCAGCTGCAAGTAGCAACCTATAAAATCAGCGCATTGAAAAACAGGGGGTCTGATTAAACTATACCATCTTGCTGCACATTCCCAAGAGGAACCCCCATTAATTTGGATAAATTGGTTCAGTAAGTGTGGCCAACTTGGGATGAGTTTCCATTTCTGCATACTAGCAAGAGATTCTTAGCAAGGACTTGTCACAATGCTCTCTCTTAATTACCTCTGTGCTTCAGCTACATGATGTTGAAAGTATCTTTTGCAGCATTTGGTTCGCTTGAGATGGGAGGAATTAAGCTCTGCAGAAAGAAGAAACTTTGCCAATGTTGCTGTTGGTTTGATTTCTGAGATAGCAAATCCTTGTGAATTGTGGGCTTTGAAAAGTCAAACAGCTGCCCTAGTTGCTGAGGTTTTGCCTATTATGCTTTGGGTTTTGGTCAACTTTCTGCTCTTTTTTGTTGTAGCCATTCATTGCTCTTTCTCTGTGGCAGATAGTCAGGAGAGAAGGAATAAGCCTGTGGCAAGAGCTCCTACCATCAATGGTTTCACTGTCTAACAATGGTCCTATACAAGTATGCCTTCTCTTAAACAATTTCTTCTTCTTGTTTATTCTATTACTTTGGGATAAACTTAGTTGAGTTGAATTTACTTTACTACTTTGTACCCTGCAAATCTATATGATGTATTTAGTTGACCTTTTCAATTCTTTCTAGGCTGAGTTGGTGTCCATGATGCTGAGGTGGCTTCCTGAAGATATTACAGTTCATAATGAAGATTTAGAAGGTCTGTAAGAGGCCCCACTGACTGTACTGACTTTTGATAGAAGTTTTTTCTTATAAATTTTGAACTTGAACTTACAATACCAATTCTATCATATTGCTACCCTTTGCTGCCCTGCTTTGACTGTGTATTTTGCAGGAGATCGACGTAGGGTATTATTACGTGGGCTTACTCAATCTTTGCCTGAAATTTTGCCTTTACTATACACTGTAAGTCATGATTCTTGCTGCTGGTAGAAACAGGATGGTTTGGCTCTATGGGGAATCTCTAATTCATGGACACAGTTACTTGAAAGGCACTTTGGAGCCGTATTAAGTGAAGTGGGCAATCAACATCTAGACATTGCAAAACAGCATGCAGCCACAGTAACAGCCACCCTCAATGCTATTAATGCTTATGCTGAGTGGGTCCCACTACATGATCTTGCAAAATTTGGTCTTATTCATGGGTATGATTTAGCCATTTCCAAATTTCTTGGCGAATCTTTTTTATCTGGATTTTTGTCATAATAATTTATTTTTCTTCTTAAAATAGGTGTGGGTGTTTACTTTCTTCTCCCGACTTCCGTCTCCATGCTTGTGAATTCTTCAAACTTATCTCTCCAAGGTATCCAATGTGGAGGCTTTGAAAGTTAAATCCATATGCAACTGAAGATGCTTTGACTGTTCCAGTGGCACTTGTTCTCATGGTTTCTTTTTTGGGTTCTTATTTATGAACTTTCAGGAAGAGACCTATTGATGACACAGCTTCAGAATTTGATTCTGCAATGAATAATATCTTTCAGATCCTGATGAATATATCACAAGATTTCTTATTCGGGTCTACCTCCAGCAGTGGTGGTCTTGATGAAAGTGAATTTGAGTATGCTGAATATATATGTGAGAGTATGGTGTCATTGGGTTCTTCTAACTTGCAATGTATTGTTGGTGATAGCACCATATTACCTCTTTATCTTCAACAGGTAACTGTCTATTTAGTTAATGTTATTTGAAATCTTCACCATCTTATGCATTGTATTGGTTCTGGCTTAGATTAGTACGGATATAGAACTAAAAGAGGATTTGAGATGCTGTGGAGGCCTTGGCTCTTTGGTTTTTCATATATATTGTTAGAGATCAGTGAACCAATCAGCCTAGTGATAAGTGAGCTATCATCTTTTGATCCTCTTTGCTTCTTGGGAGGAGTTTCTTCCCATATTATTTGGAAGCACAGTGTTTCAATGGATACTATTCTTTAGCCACCACTACAATTAGATCACCAAGTGGTATGAGATCAAGAGCTTGCACAGAATTTGAATTGAGCCATCTAACCTGTGTCTGAATTTTCCTTGCTTTGAAGTTCTCTGAATATGCAAATGCCTGGAAGGGCATAGAAAATCTCATGAAAGAATTTCCTTCTGAAAAAAACGAGATGCTAAAAGACCCACCCATTTGCTGATGACTGCAGTCTGCCTACATGGTAGCATACCATAGTCTGTCAATCTTTGATATCCAAGTTACGACGGAGAACTCTGATTCTGATTTTTTCCTGGTCTGTTTTCAGACAATGCTCAAATAACTTCAACATTGAGAGAACCCCTTTGAAACCAGATGTTCCTACGAGCTCTTATTCCCTCCCCCACGCCCCACACCAACC
>NC_056568.1:27413775-27436262 GCF_013358625.1 Macadamia integrifolia
AAAAAAAAAAAAAAAAAAAAAAAAAAGAAAAAGAAAAAAGTGAGGATCTGCTGTTAAAGAGAAAACCAGAAACAAAATAGCCCTATTTCAGAGCCTGTGGCATTGTTGGAGGAGAAAGGGAGGAGAATAGGGAAAAAGAAGAAGAGAAAAGGAAGAAGTATAAGAGAGATCATAGGAGTAAGGAAGAAGGAAAACCCAAATTGCTGGAGGTGGGGGGAAGGGATGATGCGGATCCGGGTTCCAAAAGTCGGAATCAGATCGCTTAGGGCCCCACAATTAATAACTACAATAGTTTTCCAAGAAGTAGTTGTATTCTTGTAAATTCAGGCACAACTCTAGCACTTGAAAATAGGTACTAGGGTCGAACTGAGATAGAAAATTAAGAATAGGGGGTAATCTGGAATTACAAAAGATGAGGGGAATAATAGAGCACAAGTTTAGGAGGCAGCGGTTTAAATGTAGTATCACCAATAATGTCTAATTAAAACACTACTTATCTTCTTCCTCTCGATGGAACTCCCAGGCGGTAGAACAAGAAGGACTTTGGACAACCAATCTCATTCTCTAGGATTGGTCTCGACCTGAGGCTTCAAGTAACGAATCACAACAGCAGGATAATAGGAGATCTAGCTTCGACGAACCTCAACAGATCTCAAATCAGCCCCTTTGTGAAACCTGCAACTGAACCTAGTAGAACCATGGATCAGATCTGAAATTCTGGTTTCAGATTTGCTTTCCACCGACTTGCAGGAGCTTGGGATGAACTGCAGGGATCTGATCGCCCCTGAGAACCCTTTTCTCGACCCAAACTTCAGGGTCAATTGATGGGAGGCAAGTTTTTAGAGACAAGTCTTCGGTTCAGGTAGGTATCGCCAGAACAGGGAATAAAAGAACAAAAAAAAACAATGAAGATATGAAGAAGAAGAAGAAGAAATAATAAGAGAAATGAAGGTTAAAGAAGAAAAGAGACTATTAGAAAGGGAAAAGCAAGGCAACCACAGCAGCCATGGTTCATGGTTCTCACCCAAAAATTATCAAGTTCTAATTCTCCAAAAATTCTGGTACCGGGCCAAGTCATGCAACAGCAGATTACTACACTTATAAATTTCATTCAGTCTTAGCTCACCTCCTGGGCTTACGTGTCATACATTTTTTTCAATATAAATGCAACTCCTTCTTTCAATGTTGCTTTCCTTCCTTCATTGAAGTTCCATGCCTCAGATACGATGTACCTTCCACTTGGATTGTACTCATTCCTCTCCTTTAGAGCTGTTGTAACGGCCCTGAAAACCTCAACTCCCAAATCATTCTTCAGACTTTTCAGCATTTCATCCTCTTCATCTATTATTTCCTGTAGTTTCCCATCAGCCATGATGATCTTGAAGGGGTGCCATTCTGGTTTTCTGAGGTGCTCATCCCACTCTGAACACAGACCTACAACCTTTTCCTCTACTTCTTCAGCATAATATATCTTCTTGCAGGCATTAATAAATGGTTTGTTGTAGATCTCCCATTCTCTTGACTCCTATTTGAGCACGACTTGACAATTCTTTTAACCCATTAATTAATTCCTTGTGAGCATCTTGCAACTCATCGTTGCTTTTGCGTTCCTTCACAATAAGAGTTTGGTTGAGTGAGTAGTTCATACGGAGAGGATATAAACCTGTAAGGGTCCGTCCTTTGTGGAATTATCGGGGTCATTCAGGCACTGCCATAGTGGAGTTCAACAAAGATTGGTCTGGATTTAACAATGTGATGTCATTTGAGAAGGCTTATGAAGTTGATCATTATGGGAAAAGAGAGTGGTATGGAAGGAAACACAAAGGATCCATTTTATATGCTTGGGTTGCTCGTGAAGATGATTATAAATTTGGAGGTATTAAAGGAGAGGAATGAGTACAATCCAAGCGGAAGGTACATTGTATCTGAGGCATGGAACTTCAATGAAGGAAGGAAAGCAACATTGAAAGGAGTTGCATTTATACTGAAAAAATGTATGACACGTAAGCGCAGGAGGTGACCTAAGACTGAATGAAATTTATAGTTGTAGTAGATCTGCTGTTGCATGACTTGGCCTGGTACCAGAAGAATTTTTGGAGAATTAGAACTTGATAATTTTTGGGTGAGAACCATGAACCATGGCTGCCGTGGGTGCCTTGCTTTTCCCTTTCTAATAGTCTCTTTTATTCTTTAACCTTCCTTTCTCTTATTATTTCTTCTTCTTCATATCTTCATTGTTTTTTTCTGTTCTTTTATTCCCTGTTCTGGCGATACCTACTTGAACCGAAGACTTGTCTCTGAAAACTGGCCTCCCATCAATTGACCCTGAAGTTTGGGTCAAGAATAGGGCTCTTAGGGGCGATCAGATCCCTGCAGTTCATCCCAAGCTCCTGCAAGTCGGTGGAAAGCAAATCTGAAACCAGAATTTCAGATCTGATCCACGGTTCTGCTAGGTTCAGTTGTAGGTTTCATGAAGGGGCTGATTTGAGATTTGTTGAGGTTCTTCGAAGCTAGATCTCCTATTATCCTGCCGTTGCAATTCGTTATTTGAAGCCTCAGGTCGAGACCAATCCTGGAGAATGAGATTGGTTGTCCTTGGTCTACCGCCTGGGAGTTCCATCGGGAGGAAGAAGATAAGTAGCGTTTTAATTAGACATTATTGCTGATATTACATTTAAACCCCTGCCTCCTAAACTTGTGCTCTATTATTCCCCTCATCTTTTGTAATTCTAGATTATCCCCTATTCTTAATTTTCTATCTCAGTTTGACCCTAGTACCTATTTTCAAGTGCTAGAGTTGTGCCTGAATTTACAAGAATGCCCATACTTCTTTGCAAACTGTTTTAATTATTAATTGTGGGCCCCTAAGCGATCTGATTCTGACTTTTGGAACCCGGATCCATGTCAAGGGAGGAGGGAGATGAGACTATAATCTCTTCAATCCAAACAAATTAATTCAAATCCATTTGAGTAATCTTGGGGGCTGCCAAGCCTTACATATGTTCATCGAGAGATGGAGGGAGGCAATGTGAGAGAGAAAAAAGAGTGAAAGGGAGAAAGAGATGGAGAAGGGAGGAAACCCTTAGGGTTTTGGATCCGAAGGCTTTGATACCATGTTGGATGGGGTAATAACTTGTGTCTACTATGACACCAACCCTCTTTATTTATAATAACAGAGAGAAAGTTCTAGAATAATACAAGGACCATTGAACCCCTTAAGGACCTAAGGACCCATTTGGAACCTGACACTTCCCTAAATCCCATTATTACAACAAGAAGGAAATAAATAAAAGAAGAAAAAGACAAATTATGAATCTCCAATTGTAAGGGCTGTTGGGAGAATCATTGATTGATTCAAACGTCTTGAAAACACGGTATGTCAAGGAAAAAAAAAAAAAAAAAAAAAAAAAAAAAAAAAAAAAAAAAAAAAAAAAAAAAAAAAAACTGACTTAAAATAACTAGCACATGACTATTGGTAGAGGGTTCCTGAAATTCAGGACCTCTATAACCGCAAGCTATAAAAAAGCCCAAAAATAGGCCCCACAAGACACTAACTAATAGAATATCTTCCCACTACTATCACTATTTTTGGGGGGGTTTTTAGAAAAGAATTTTTTGTTGCATAGAAAACCAACAACAAAATAGCCCTATTTTGGAGCCTGTGATAGAAACAAAAGAAGGGGAAAAATAGTCTTATCAGTTAGAGGAGAAAGGGATGATAATAGGGTGAAAGAAGAATAGAAGAGTATAAGTGTCTCTTCAATTCAAACCATCTAATTCAAATCTATTACTTAAATCGTGGGGGCCGTTAAGCCTTATATATTTGTAAGAATCAACCTAGCTTAAACTAGATGGAAATAAATAAAAGAAGAAAACACAAACTAGGAATCTGACTGGAGGGGCTATTGGGAGAATCCTTGCTTGACTCAAACTTCAAAAACAAGTTCTTTTAGGGTGGACTGACCTAAAATAATTAGCATACAACGTTTTGGTATAGGATTCCTGAAATTCAGGACCTTTCTAACCGCAAGCTATAAAAACTTAAATAGGGCCTTCCAAGACACTAACTAATAGATTATCTTCCTACTAATATCAATATCAAGGTATATTACTGTAACTAGGTCACTTAAAAAAAGACTCAAAATAACTTAAAAAAACTATCATATGTATTTATCCTACATTATTACAATACATCCAAATTACAAAGTACAAATAAAAGGCTCAAAATAAAAGATCAAACCACATCCAATAGTGGTGATCATACTCCCGCATGACCTTTTTTTGTGATTTGGGCTTGAAGGTGATGTAATACTGTAATTGAGGACACTCAAAACAATACCAGGGTAGGATCTTTTCTCAGAGAATAAAGAACTCAGATTTGGAGAATAGGATCTTGCTGAAAAATTGTTGAAAGATGAAAATGATAGAATAATAGACAATAAAATAACACCCGGGCTTCACACCGCAAGGTGGATCAACTGGATCAAACACCAAGCTACATTGATCAAACACAAGAAGAGAGTTGCATAAACAAACTTTGTTTTCAAATTCTGAGTTGCGAATGCTTACAATTGATCCCTATTTATCGGACCAACTCAACAAAACATTGCATAATCAACTTTCACTTAACAAGAGTAGAAAGTCTTCACTTACTAAAGTTGGGGTAGGAAAGTCTTCAACTTCCAACTACTAAAGTTGGAAAAGTCTTCACTTATTCAAATTGGAATAGGAAAATCTTCACCTACCAACTACTAAAGGGAAAACTCCTCACCTCTTTAAAGTTGGAATGGGAAAGTCTTCACCCACTAACTACCAAAAGTGGAAAAGTCCTTATCCATCGTCACTTACTAAAGTGAATTGATTTTCCCCTTTTAGAAAAGTAAAAAAGGTAAAAGTAAAAGTAACTTCCAACCACTTAAATCGAACCGATATTGGACCAACGTGGACCATGGTTCAATTGGATTAAACTAAGACTTACTAGCATGAAATAAAAACTAAGTATGAGAATTAAAAATCATCAACATGGTAAGGCCACATGCTAGTTGCTCTTGTTGGCTTTCTTCCTATGGATGTAGGTCTTCATATTTGCATCAAAAGGATCTCATGATCTTATAATACTGATACAGAAAATGAGCGGCTATAGTAAGGGCTTAAAGCAAATTCTTGATGTTACCCAATTGTAACTGAGATGGAGGCCAGTTACAATTGGGTTGCATCAAGGATCTGCTTTAAGCCCTTATTTGTTTGCGCTTATAGTGGATGATTTAACTAGGAACATTCAAGATGAGGTTCCATGGTGTATGCTCTTTGATGATGATATTGTTTTGGTGGACAAGACAAAAGTTGGGATTAACGCTAAGCTGGAGCTATGGAGATCAACATTGGAATCAAGAGGTTTAAACAAAGTAGAACGAAAATGGAGTATATGATGTGTTACTTTAGTCACACTATGATGAATAATGAAATGGTGAAGATTGAGCATCTAGGGTCCATCATAAATAAAGAATGAGATATAGAAGATGATGTTTCAAAGGGGATTAAAGTGGGATGGATGAAGTGGAGAGGTGCGTTTAGGGTGTTGTGTGATTGACGTATTCCTTTAAATCTTAAAAGAAAGTTCTATAGGATAGTCATTAGACCGGCTATGATGTGCAAGGCATAATGTTGAGCAGTTAAGAAATGTCACTCACTCACTCTTACTTCTTGTAATTTGGTTCCAAATGAAGTTGTTATAAGTTTCTGCTTGTAACTACTTTGTTGGTATTCTATATGATTATGAAATTTGGATTTATTTTGATTTGTTCCTCACTCTTATCTCCTTTATTTGACACTTTTTTTTTTCTCTCCATTTAACCGTGTAATTTCTCTTTTACTCGTGTTCTGTGGTTTTGAGTTGAACCATGAACTTCTCTTTGTTTTCAGATGCTGGGATATTTCCAACACCATAAACTTGCACTGCACTTTCAATCATTGCTTTTTTGGCTGGTATGTAAAAACTGTCCCACTTACAATTACTGATGAGGTGGCAAATTATAACAATGCTGCAGGATACTTCAGAACTTCCTCTAACAATTTCTCTCTCTCTCTCTCTCTCTCTCTCTCTCTATAATTTTTTTTTTCTTTGGCAGGCACTAATGAGGGATTTGTTATCCAAGCCAAAGGTTTTTGCGCAATCAACTGGCGAAAATTATGCTGCTAATAATCCAGGCTCAGGATCTGTACATGTTGATAAAGAAAAGAAAGGGATCTTGGTTTTCACCAATGATGATATTTGTGGTGCGATTCTGGATGTATCTTTCCAGCGTATGCTCAAGAGAGAAAAAGTTTCACCTGGAACAACTCTTTCTCTAGGAGCATTGGAGCTGTGGAGTGATGAATTTGATGGCAAGGGGGATTTCAGCCAGTATCGTTCTAAACTGGTAATTTTTACATGCTTAGTTTGCTCTTTCTAATCTGTAATTTGTAGTCCTAACTGAATTTTGACTTGTGTTTAGGAACTTCTGTTTAGATGCACTAGGTTGTGCTAGTTCGTCAAATTGCAAATTGAGCTACTTCAGATTATGCTGAAAGTATCCTCAAGCTTTATGTGGCATCCTGTGAACTTCGTATTGTTTGCAATTTTTTTATTAAATTCCTAGAGATGCTTTATCTAGGCCATCCTTTTTCTTCTTATTGAGGTCAAGTTTGTGTGAATATAGAACTGTTTAGAGGATAATAGTATTTTAATCACTCTTACTTTACTTGCTTAGATTAATGAATGTACTCTTTCCATCATCACGGGATGCTGACTGATACTTGTGCTCTTAATGCAGTTGGAGCTGATCCGACTTGTTGCTTCTTACAAACCCTTAATTTCTGCAGCTAGGGTTTCTGAAAGAATTGATACCATTATTAAGGGCCTATTGCATGCTTCAACGCCTGTCAAGGTTTGGTTATATATCTTTGATAATAGATTGGACATGGTGGCATCAGCTGTTAAGTTTGTGATCATTTCCTGCAAAATTTCTGCCTCATGGTCATGTTAATGTTAAAATATTTTATTGTCCATGTATTTATGTATTATTGAATATTCTTTAGGACTTAGTTGTTATGGAGAGCATGCAACTGGCACTTGAGGCTATTGTGAGTGTGATTTTTGATGGATCAACTGAATTTGGCGGTGGTAGTTCTGAAATTCAACTAGCACTGTGCAGAATATTTGAAGGTTGTGTCCAGTGAGTTTTCCATACATTTTCTGATATTCTAGATGCTTGTATCTGATGGATTACTGAGAAATCATTGTTTTTTCTACTGAAGGTTTACTTCAACTTCTTCTTTCATTGAAATGGACTGAACCGGCCCATGTGATAGTACTTGGACACTATTTAGATTCATTGGGTCCCTTTCTGAAACACTTTCCGGATGCTGTTGGTGGTGTCATCAATAAACTTTTTGAACTTCTGACGTCACTTCCTTCTGCTCTTAAGGTTTCCCTCTTGACTTATTTTTCTTCACTAAGATTTCCATTACATGTAAATAACTAAACATGTTCTAGCTGTTACGCTTATGATCATTTCAACCACCTAATTACTTGACAGGATCCTTCAACAAATGGTGCTCGTCATGCGAGGTTGCAGATTTGCTCATCATTTATTCGAATAGCTAAAGCCACAGACAAAGCCCTCTTGCCTCACATGAAGGTTTTGTATTGTTCTCTGCCAATTAGGTAGCAAATAGCTACATAAAGAAATTTTCCAGATCCAAGCCAATCAGTGAACCAAAAACAAAGACCATTACATATACATGGATTAATGCTTTGACCATCTGGAATTCTGAATTGAGTTGTCAATCATTGATGTCATTATCTTTTGGGGGGCGGGGGGAAGAAAGAAACATGTTAAATTGCCGAGCACAAATAGATGGATTCTATTTGTTGTCTTTCTGGAAACCTTGCATTTCACCACCCATCAAGGTTTCCAAAAATAACAAACTGATGCATGATCATGTTAGCATTTCCGATTTATTATCATTGACATCTGTTAACTGTTAACAGCATGAATGGGGAGAATGCTTGAATGATCTAAATGATCACACAAGCCTTGTATTTGTAATAAGCAAAGAAGAATAAAAATTACAAGTATGCCACCCCATCCAGCCGACCCATATCACATAGGCTTGGTGGAGGGGGGGAAAGGACTGATGTGCCCCTGCATCACTTAAACACATATTCTAACAACATTGGATATCCTAGTGTACCAAAATCAGAGTGAGGGTATATGAGGATGAAAAGGTAGATTGCTAACATATTTTAGAAGTTGATGACATAGTGTCAGAATGAGGGTATATGAGATGGAAAGGTAGATTGCTAACATATTTTTAGAAGTCCATGACATTTTTGGCTGTCTTTGGTTGCCAAGATGATATTTTTGAGAGGGAAAAAAATCGGATAAGATAAAGAAACAAGGAAGAAATCTCATTTAGTTGCAATTGTTTGATTGGACTCCAGTAAGTAGACTGTTGGTGTTGGGGTTGGGGGGGGGGGGACATGCCTTGTTTATTTTTTTTATTTCTGTCTCGTTTATTTTTCCTCGTGTCATCACTCATTTGTTGTATCCTCTCTTTTTTTTTTTTGTGGCTTTTGGGGCATTTAAAGCTGCTTGGGTGCAGGACTGAATGTTTGAACTATGGAAGGTTACAATGAACATTCTATTTCCTTTTTCTATTATAATGACAATGAAGAGTATGCTTTCATGTTATGATTTTTATTTATATATTATGGTATATTTATTTTCTTTGGGTGTGGGTGGGATTCTACGGTATTCTTTGGTCTGGTTTTCAAAGGACATCCTAGCCCAGATTTCTTACACAGCTATTGGTAGTGTAGAAAAAAAATCATCGATGCTGCACCCAAAAAAAATAAGGGAGTCTCAGTTTGTTGGTGATTCACTTTTGTATCAATGAATTGTGGCTTAAATGTTGGAATGGTATTTGGTAGTAAAATATGGTAACCAAGGATTCGACAGAAATTGGGGAAAATGAGGGAGGGAACTTGTAAATCCACAACTATTAATGGAGCTCTGCTGCAGTGGATAGAGTTCTGAAAATTGTATTCGATTTTGTACAATTCAGCCTTATCCCAACTGAATGGGGTTGGCTATATGGATCCGATTAAAGATGACAAAGGAAAGTGTTGTAATAATGGGTTTTAGAAAAAGTATCAGATTTCAAACGGGTCCTCAGGTGTTTAAGGGTTTAATGGTCCTTATAATATTTTAGTACTTTCTCTCCGTTGTCATAAATAAAGAGGGCTGGTGTCATATTAGACACAAGTCATTATCCCATCCAACATGGTATCAGAGGCTTTGGGTCCAAAACCCTAAGGGTTTCATCATTTCTTCCTTTTTTTATCTTTTTCTCTCTCCCAGATCCTGCCTCCATCTGCACTTCTTTCCATCTCTCTTATTTTGCTTCTCTCTCTCGGTGGTAGATCTTTAAACCACCAAGAAAGCCATTATCTGAAATAACCTAGAGGAGGGTGAATAAGTTATACTGGTGGATTAAAAAAAATTCTTCGGTTAAAGTCCGCAAATATGTGATTGTAAATAAAATGCGAAATATGAAGTAATCACGATCACACAAGATACATATTTATAGTTATTCCACTCAATCCACTCCTCACAAGATCACCTTGAGAGCTATCCACTAGTTCTTCCTTTTCAGTATAATAGGTGGGGAGGAATCACTTTTACAACTCTTTTAAGGATGAGAGGATCCATGCAATCGTTATAGGATGAGAGGGTCCTTACAATATTTTTTTATAGGATGAGAGGGTCCTTATAATCTCTTTACAGGATGAGAGGGTCCTTACAATCTCTTTACAGGTAGAGAGAGACCTATATAATCTCTTAAGGATAAGAGAGTCCTACACACTTGTCTAAGTACAGTCTAGAACAATATGTAAATGAAAATGCCCACTCGTAGAGTTAAACCAACTCTTGGGCAAAACAAAATTTCAATGAAATAGAAAGGTTTTGAGTTACCTCTTGTGTGCAAGAGGTGCATAAATGAAATACAATGATAAGAATATATGCACCTTGATGTCTTCTAAAAGCTTGCAATAGAATACTAAGATAGCGTAGAAGACTTGTAGAGAGACTTGAGTTCCTTTTGACAATAGTGTATATATTGTAGAACTTGAACTCAAGAGGATAACTTGCTTTCCTTCACTCTAATGCCTCAATAAATGCACTTGGATTTAAGTAGTATTGAGTGTGGTATCTTTACTCATAGTGGGGGGATTTTTAAGGAGTGAATGGAGTTCTATTTGGGCAAGAAAACTGTCTAACAGTCATATTTTGGCTGTTCCGGTCGGCCAGATCATTTGGCGGTCGATGGTACTAGCCGCTAAAAATAAATCTGTTGGAGGGTTTTTGGGACTGTCCTGTCGCGGTCCGGTTGACCTGTTGCATCGACCGGCAGGGGTCCGGTCAACCGGATTTTTCCGATTCGAACCAAATCGATTCAGGTAGACTGTACGAAAACAATCATATATTTCTCTTCCGACCTCGGATTGATCCGATTTTAAATGCGTTGAATTCGCAACTCAATGTTCTACAACTTTGTATAGGAAATCTTTAGATATTGTCATATGAAATGACTTAAATGCCCTTAAACATTAACCTTGCTGAAGTCACAACAATTGTCATGACATGTTATAACCAACATGTATCCAAACATATTTTGGTCTTATTTCTTGGTCTTTGGGCATCACCTAGGGACATTCTAGGTTAATGATGATGTACTTATGCAAATGCATATGAATGATCGTATAGTGTAGTGTGTGTATGATGTGTGCACCATTACATTGATCTACACTTAAAGTCTTCTTTTCTTCTTCCGATTGATCTTCAAGAGTTCCACGTTAACCTTGCATGCTTGATTTCTTCAATGTACTTCAATGCACTTCAAGACTTGATACTTCGAAGTCTTGATATCTCGAGGTTTGGGATCTTTTGCTTTTGATACTTTGAAGTCTGATACCTCCTGATATGTTCTTTAAGTCTTGATACCAACTTGTTAAGTCTCTTCATATGATGACTTCAATCTTCGTTCCTTCCTTCCATTCATCAAATTCGATCTTTGATATGAACTCTACAAAATAATGCTTGAACGAAAATTGTGAAATACCTTCATATTTTTGTTGTCATCAAAACCAACTATAAGAGTGTGGTATGTCCCTAACACTAGCCTCCATTTCCCTTCTCCCTTGGGCTCTTAGACTCTCTTCTATAATAATCTGAGAGACCCAACTCCTTCCCATTGATTTTTTAGGGGTTTTCCCCCCTGAAATCAAAATTTCCTTGTTAGGGTGTTTTTCCCCTGCTTGATGTTTCGATCATCTTGATGTTTGTTACGATTGTTGCTCCTTATCCTTATAGTGGTATGTACCAGCCGCTTTATCATCTCAAGACTCTGTTCCAGAGTTGTACCTAAAATCGATTTCTCAGGGTTTTCACCCTTTTATCGATTTTTGGGGTTTTTTTTAGCCTTTTTCTTGCTTTTTGGTGGTTTTTGGTGCTTCTTCTACCTCCGGCCGGTGCCTCTTCCATTAGCACAACCCCCTTGAGTTGCATCCATGTTTACCAGCTCTTTTACTTCCATTGGTGGATACACTTTAGATCTTCCCCCCTTTCCTCCTTGTGGTCATGTTTGATCTACATTTTCATCAAGTCCCATGGCTATTACGGGTAACTCACTGGAACCTCAAAGCATCTGATCACTGGTCCTGAGATTGACAAGTGGGAGTGTGCCAACTCTCTTATTATGGACTTCCTTGTCAACTCCTTGCAGCCACAACTTTCATGTAGTTGTCTCCTTGACTCTGCTACGAAGATTTGGAAGTCTGTCTAGGAAATTTATTCCCTGGCTGGGAATGATGCTCAGGTCTTTGAATGCACTAGAAGGTTCGTGACCCGAGGCAGAGAGGGCTCACACTGTCACAGTACTACCATGAGCTGCGCATATTGTGGACTAAGCTGGACTTATATGAGGAGTCTAATCCTTCCACTCCTACTGATGTCACTAGTTTTTAGAAACAAGAGGACAAAAAACGGGTTTATGACTTTCTTGTAGGTCTGAATGTGGAGTTTGATTAGCTGTGGTCCTAGGTTCTAAGTCATATTCCCTTTCCTACCTTGGATCAATCCTATGCTTTGATCCAACTTGAGGACAAACGTTGTACCATTATGCTTCCACAGCCTATTACCACTCCCATTGAGAGATCTGCACTTGTCTCTCCCACTCGGTCCCTCAGCGCAGCCTCACGGTCTTGTGGCTCCTCTACTAGAGCTCCAGTGAAGTATGATTACTATGGGAAGGAATGTCACACCAAGCCACCAAGGAGCACTGTTGTAAGCTTTATGGCCGTCTTGCTAATACATCTGGTAAAGGGCGAGGGAAGGGTCGAGTCGGTACTCCTGGGCAGGCCAACCATACTGAGAGCCTTGACTCTGACTCGGCTCGTAGCACCTCAACAACCTCGCTATTATCCAATGAGCTCACTGCCATGCGGCGCCTTCTGACACTTCCGGACTCTCTTGCATCAGCTACTGAGATCTCTGCTTATTTCGCCCCTTTCTGGGTCAGATATCTCTTTCATTGGCCATACTATCCCCTTCTACGCCCTGGATTATATACTCCGGGGCTTTCGATCATATGACAAGTTTCTTATCTCTTTTCTCCTAGTACACTACCAATCCTCGTAATGGTAAGATCAAGTTGGGTAACGAGACTTATTCCATTATTTTGGGAAGGGCTCGTTTGTTGTACTCCTTTATTTCTTTCTACTGTATTGCATGTTCCCTCTTTTCGTACTAACTTCTTGTCCATTGGTAGTCTTACCTCCAGTCTTAATTGCAAAGTCACATTTTTCTCGTCTCATTGTGTTTTTTTAGGATCTGGTGACAGGGGCAACGATTGGCTTTGGTGGGGTACGTGGTGGTCTGTCTCTGCTTGATGATGAGTCGACGTTGGTCTCGCGTCAATCTTTTTAGACATCTTCTACGTCACCTCTCGTCTCTAAGTTTCCACAATGGCATCGTCGATTGAGACATCTTCCTTTGGGAACTTTAACTAGGTTTTTTTCCTTTATAAATTGTTTTGAGTTGTTTTTTTTTTGTGAGGCATGTGAATTAGCCAAACAAACTCGGATCACCTATTCCATTTCTAGAAATAAAAGTGCCACTTCTTTTTCAATGATACATTCTTATATTTGGGGTCCATCCCGCTATGTGTCTGTCAATGGTTATCGGTGGTTTGTCTTTTTTATTGATTGTCATTCTCGGATTACTTGGGTTTATATGAAGCGAATCAAAGGCGAGACTATCCATTGCTTTCAGCAGTTTCACCGCATTGTTCAGACTCAGTTCGGTGCTACCATCAAGATTCTTTGAAGCTGTTGCATATTGGTTGTCCTTGTTGGCAACCTTGGCCAAGTGTGATGATGAGGTTGTCAGAGGTGATGTCGTGGTTGTGTATGATCACTAAGTTATCTTGATAGTGCTCAGAGACGTGTCGCACATTGCATGTGTGAAAGTGGAAGTAGTGTGTGAAGGACCCTTCACTAAAGGGGAAGATATCATTATTTTTTAAAAGGGAAGAAATCATTGTTTTATATAATGGCAGCACATTTGAGGGTATTTTTGACAATTTAGATGAAAGATTTGAAAAAAGACATGTGCATGCAAGTTGTAGATCCTTGAGCTCTGAGTCTATCACAATTGGAATCATATCGATCGGATATCGGAGTAAAAAGATACGACATGTTCTTCAGGCCAACGTGTGAGCTGAAAAAGGTAATGTCTTACACAGTGGTTGGGTTCAATCCCATTTTTGAGATTTATGCATTACACCTGCGTTGAAGTTATAAACATAAGAAATGTAGTTCTTTGAGTCCTCTATCCGTACGAAAAAGAATCGGGTCAATCGCAATTCAGACGAGAGAGATATGATCATTTTCGTATGATCGCTCTGGAAAAGAACCTACCCAGTTTCTCATGACGGGTTTAGTTTGCATGACTTTGAGTTGATTTTTGAGATATTTTGAAGAAGAATTAGAGGAATGATATTTTTATAAAAGTTGTAGATATTTGAGTCTACTTTCAGAAGCAACGAGAATCGGCTCATTTGGAGTTATATATAAAAAATTATGACTCCCGTACTGAGGTAAGGTCAATCTGTGAGAGTAGATTCCGGTTTGAACCGGGTGGTTAAACCTACACGATTTTGGGGCTTTTGTTGGACCTTCTTAAGTGGATTTTGAGGATTTCTTTCATATCTTCTTGAAGAACAAAAAGAAGAAAAGCCCTAGAAGTGAGAAGAGAAAAGAGAAGAAGAATCCAACTGTTTATGTGCTCTCATGCCTAAATCTTGAGAAAATCCTTTGTTTGAATAATTTTGTGCATTGAATGCTTTAACACCATCGGCACCAAGCTTGAGAAGCCATTAAAGGAAACATTAAAGGTTGGAGAGGGGTTTGGAGTTCATTAAAGACAAATAAGCTTCTTGTGTGTGATAGAAGAAGAAGAAGAAGAAGAAGAAGAAGAAGGAGAAGGCAAAGAAGAAGGACCACCATTTTCAACTCTTGAAGTTTTCAAGATTCTTCATCAAGTTCATTAAAGACAAAGAAGCTCTTTTGTGATAGAAGAATAAGCAGAAGATAAAGAAGATGACGAACCATCTTGTAAAGAGCATAACAGACACTGCTGAAGACTTGTAAAGAGGGAAAGTTGAAGATTCCTGTGTATCTGGGAATCTCAGAGAAGCTCTCCACCCCTTGCTAGTCAAGGGAGGTAATCTCTGCTCAGCAAGTCCTATTTTGTATGACCGAGATTGTTAAAGTTGCATAACCTAAGGTAAGGATTGTAAATGAGGGACTTGTACTCATAATTATCATCATATACATTGTAAAAGAGGGTGAAACCCTAGCCTGAGTACTGTTTCAGGTTGTAGCAGGTGCCATAGCACCTGGGATTGTTGTAACAATCACAAGCTAGTTGAGTATTGAGCAAAATACAAGACCCAGAAAGGGTATTGCTCCGTGGAGTAGGCAATGCGCTGAACCACGTATATCTTATGCCATTTGTGTATGCTTGTATATTGGAGTGTGGACTGTGAATGCGTGCAGAATGGGTATTTTTGTCTAGTAGACCGGGCCACTGAGTGGTGCAAGGTGAACAAACATATGATTGTGTGTGTTGAACAGAATACAAGGTCGCTTCAAACAGACATCTTCAGGAAAGATTTTATAGACATTGTTCACCCCCCTCAATGTCAACTTGGGATTAACAGAAGCGACAATGGTCGTGAATACTTTGAAGGGTCCTTTCAGGCTTTCCTTTCTGCTTATGGGATGATCCATCAGACTAGTTGTGTGGATACCCCGGCTCAGAATGGAGTTGTTAGGTAGAAGAATTGCCACCTTTGTGAGGTAGCACGCTCTCCTATGTTTGAGATGCATGTTCCTCCCCAGTACTGGAGTGCCGTGATTCTCTTTGCTTCCTTTCTGATCAACCGAATGCCTTCTTGGGTTCATTCCTTCCTCACCCCTCTGGATCTTCTCCAGGGTTTTGCTGATTTTTCTATTCCTTCCAAGTCTTCAGCAGTGTCTGTTATGCTCGTGATCATCATCTTCACGGAAATTTTGATCCTCGTGGTCTTTAGTGCATTTTTATGGGGTATGCTCCTACTCATAAAAGTTATCGGTGTTTTCATCCTCCCACTCGACATTGATTTGTGATTATGGATGTTGTCTTTCATGAATCTGCATCATACTACATTGTGGCACCTCTTCAGGGGGAGTCTCCTTCCATTGTGGAAGATGTGCCACCTCTTGAACTTGCATTCTGCCAGTATCCTGTTTCAGGGGAGAGTGGCACTCTTACTTTGCCTCGGTCAGAGCTACGTGTTTATAGTTGCAGACAGTAGACTCAGACCACTACACATCGAGCATCTACCCTACCATGCTAGTTGTTTCTCTCGAGCCTGATCTTGTCCCCTCAGACCCAGGTAATTCTCCTTCTCCTTTTGTTGATCCATCTTTTGAGCTACTTATTGTTCATAAAGGCACTAGGTCTTGTACTTTACATCTTATTTTTAAAACTGTTTCTTATGACTCACTTTCTCCTTTTTACTATAGTTTTGTCTTCTCTATCCTCTGTGGCCATTCCCCATACCTGGCAAGAAGCGAGTGTAGACTCACAATGGTAGGCAGCTATGGTTGAAGAGATGCAGACTCTAAAGAAGAATGACATATGAGATCTAATGTATCTTCCCATCACAAAAGAAGACAATTGGTTGTAAGGAAAGATGTGAATTTGAAAACAAAACCGTTTACCGAAATCGAACCGTACCATTTACTTCGAAACCATGAAACCGTTTATTAAATGGTTTGGTTTTGGTTTTAAAATTGAAACCATAATTTGGTTTTGGTTTTAAAGTTTAAACCATTGGTAAACCGTTTAAATGAACCGTTAAACCGATTAACATATATGTTATAAGTTTAAGTCATTCAATGTTAAGTTTACATGCATTTCAATAGAAAAAATTAAGTCTACATCAAATAACTATAATAAAAGCATATAGCAAAAAAAAAATTTCAATTCAATGTTACAATTTACATTGACTTAAATACAAATTTTAAAGATAAAGAAGTTGTTTGGATAAAAAATTAGAAAACATAATAAAACCGTTCAAAACCATTTAAATCGAAACTGTTTATTAATGGTTTCGGTTTTAATCTATGAAAACATTTATTAAATGGTTTGATTTTGGTTTCACCTAAAAAATCTTGCACCGAACTGAATCTAACCGTATACACTGAAACCAAACCGATTAACACCCTTAGTTGTAAGTGGATCTTCATAGTGAAACAAAAGGTTGATGGTACAGTGGATCACTACAATGCCAGATTTGTTGCCAAGGGCTTCACTCAGACTTATGGGATTGACTACTAAGAGATGTTTGCTCTAATTGCTAAGATGAACACAATCCGTGTTATCTTAGCTTGTGCTGCCAACTTAGGTTGGGATTCCAGCAGCTAGATGTGAAGAATGACTTCCTTCACGGGGAACTTGAGGAGGAAGTGTATATGGATATTCATCCTGGGTTCACTTGCTCCAAAACCCAAGGGAAAGTATGCAAACTAAAACGTCCATTGAGTGGGCTGAAGGAATCCCCTTGTGCTTGGTTCGGGCGTTTCCATGAGGCTGTGATTGCTATAGGCTACTCTTAAAGCAATGCTGATCACACTCTATTCATCAAGAGATCTGATGGGAAGATTGCTATCCTAATAGTCTGTGTAAATGATATTGTTGTTAATGGTGATGATCTGGCAAAGATCTCTCACCTCAAGAGATACTTGGGTGAGGAATTCGAGATTAAAGATCTTGGACAACGTTGTTACTTCCTTGGCATTGAAGTTGGCAGGTCTTCTCGTGGGATCTACTTGTCTTAGTAGAAGTATGTGCTTGACCTTTCTGAGATAAGCATGTTGGGTTGAAAGCCGGCAAATACCCCTATTGAAGCCAATGGTCACTTGAGTAGCAAGGAATGTGATTATGTGGACAAGGGAGATATCAAAGATTAGTGGACGCTTGATCTATATTTCTCATACACGCCCTGACATAGTATTTATCGTTAGCCTAGTTAGTCAGTACATGCATGATTCCTACTCGACACATATGGAAGCTGTGTTGCGTGTTCTCTGTTACTTGAAATCTGCCCCAGGATGTGGCATCATTTTTTCTCCTCATGATCACCTTAGAATGGAGGCCTTCACAAATGTTGATTGGGCATACTATGTCAGCCAGGTTAGTTAGTACATGCATGATTCCTACTCGACACATATGGAAGTTGTGCTGCGTATTCTCCGTTACTTGAAATCTGCTCCAGGACGTGGCATCATTTTTTCTCTTCATGATCACCTTAAAATGGAGGCCTTCACAAATGTTGATTGGGCATACTACGTGGGCAGGTTCTCCTTGCGACTGCAGGTCTACTACTGGTTATTGCACCTTTGTTGGTTGTAACCTTGTTACATGGCGAAGAAAGAAGCAAGTCGTGGTTGCCCATTCAACTGCTGAAGCAGAGTTTAATGCTTTGGCTTATGTCATTTATGAGCTCCTATGGCTTTAGTCTCTTCTCACAAATTCGGTTGTACCTGCTACCCTTCCTATGAAGCTCTTTTGTGACAACAAATTTGCTATTAGCATTGCTCACAACCCTGTCCAGCATGATCGAACCAAGCTAATGGAGATCGATCATCACTTCATCAAAGAGAAGTTGGATATGGGTCTTATCACTATGCCTTTTGTTCCCAGTAGTGAATAACTGACTGATGTATTTACTAAAGGTCTTAGTAGTAAGATGTTTCATCCTATTATCTGCAAGTTTGGCATATGTGATATCTATGGACCAACTTGAGGGGGATAGTTGTAATAATGGATTTTATGGAAAGTGTTAGATTCCAAATGGGTCCTTAGGTCCTTAAGGGGTTTAATGATCCTTGTAATATTCTAGAACTTTCTCTTTGTTGTTATAAATAAAGAGGGCTGGTGTCATATTAGACACAAGCCATTACCCCATCCAACAGAAAGAAAACGTAGAGGTAAGGATCACTCCATAACACAAATATAAAAAATTCATCTAAATGGGGTTGGGTACATGGATTCCAATGAGGGTAATAGTGTCATTTCACATGGGTACTCTAAAAATGTGCGTGAAAATGACACCGTCTCACTTTCAACTTATTTTTGAAAACCCTTTTATCCCCCTATCTTAAAAAGACAGGGGGCAATTAAAAAGTGTCATTTTAAATACACCTATAGAGGTGTCATTCAGATAGTCCCTTTAAAAAGAGAAAAGGGTGTGAGCAAGAGTAGCAATTTCCATGCAAAAGTATTATTGCTAAACTAACACTCAGAAGATTGAAGAAACATCTTGGACCCTCGTTTTTTTATCTGAAGCTTTCTCTTGGTAGCTCTTGGCAGCCGAATCTATCATTGGGAGAAATGTCAAATATTGTGACCTCTGGAGATACAAACACCCATTTGATTTGTAAGACCTTTTAGATTAGTACATATTGTTGGTTTGTGCTTATATTGTTAGAGTTTATGTAATAAGGGTATTTTCTTCTCCTATCATAGGTGAGAAGGGCCATATTGTGAGGATGACAGAGAGAGACCTAGATGTGACCACTATGGGAAATCTGAGCACAATAAAGAGAGGAGTTGAGTGCTTCACGGCCGTCCCCTGGTAAAGAGAGTTTATATAATAGGGGTATTATGGGAACTGGTTTATTTACTTGTTTTATATTGTATTTTTTTATTCTTGTTTACCTTTTTGCCTCCCTATGGAGGTGTATGTAATTTCTCCATCATATTAGTAATCCAATATAGGTGGGAAGAGCTCTCTCTCTCTACCCTCCCTACCCCCCTACAATTGCACACACATCTCTCTTTCTTTGTTTTGCCTCTTCTCCTCTTCTCTCTTCTTCTCGCTTACCTTGATCTTTGCTTATTTATAACTGATATACATTGTTGTGGCCTTTACTTAACAGATCACGCTTTTGAGATAAGTGGTTGTAACACGGTATTAGAGTCTAGAGGTCCGTTGTTCGATCCCTAGTAAGTGTGTGGGTTTGTGTTATGTGTTGTGCCCCCTTGGTGCCACATGATGGTGTCACGTGTAGAGCGGTATGTGTGTGTGTGTGGACCTGCACATGCAGAGGGGTGGTGTTGTGTGTTGATATACATTGTTGTAGCCTTTACTTAACAGCTCGAGCTTTTGGGATAAGTGGTTGTTACACATACAATGATATAAATCAAATAAATTTTGAGGGTGCATCAATGATATATCAAGGGGACAGTGTGTGGCTCATTTACTCCCTGTTATATTTATTTGTTATAGGGGATTGCTGACACCATGGCTTATCTGCAAAGAGAAGGGCGTCTTCTTCGTGGGGAGCATAATCTTCTAGGTGAAGCATTTCTTGTCATGGCTTCTGCTGCTGGGTAATTCTTTGTTTACATAGAACTGATCCTGTATTTTAATGCCAGCATTCTATTTGCCCAATTATAATCTCTATGCTTTGTGTCTTTCAACATTTTAGTTTAAGGAAAACTTTCTCAACATTCTAGTCTCTGATGCAGGATTCAACAGCAGCAAGACGTTTTAGCCTGGTTACTTGAACCGTTAAGCAAACAATGGACTCCGGTAGAATGGCAAAATACTTATTTGTCTGAACCTATGGGTCTGGTCCGTTTGTGCTCTGAGACTTCAGTTATGTGGTCAATTTTCCACACTGTAACTTTCTTTGAGAAGGCCCTTAAAAGGAGTGGTGCTAGAAAAAGCATTTTGAATTCACAAGGTTGCTCAGTTACTAGTTCTGCCTCTCAACATCCAATGGCTTCTCATCTGTCATGGATGCTACCTCCTCTCTTAAGGGTTGGTAAAACACTTGTTAATGAGAAATTGTGCATACCATGCATTTTAAAAGTAGTAAAGAGGCGACAAGTTCATTATTTTTTTATCTAATAAAAATTCAGACATATTCTTTGACAACCAAAGCATAGTAATGGCTTCCAGATGTTCTTTTTAATCTGCAGCTGCTTCGTGTTATACATTCGCTTTGGTCTCCGCCAGTAATTCAAGCATTGCCGGGAGAGTTAAAGGCTGCCATGAGTATGAGTGATGTCGAACGTGCTAGTTTTATTGGGGAAGGAAACCACCCTAAATCATCAAAAAGTGCTTCGGTTTTCACAGATGGATCTCAGGTTGATGTGAATAAGGATGGACATGCAGAGACAAATGAAAATGATATACGGAATTGGTTGAAGGGTACCAGAGACAGTGGGTATGTATGGGGGTTTTGAGAGCAAATTAATCTCTTAGGGAGCTTGGAGATTTTTAGTTATTTCAATGCTATTCCGACTGTTTTTGTTAATGTTTCTTTGTTCAACTTACTATAGTTTAGTACTTCTTTTTCCTTCCTAATTTTGTTACTTAAGCCCATCACTCTCTTTAAAACTTGAGCTTTTCTACAAATCATGTTGGAGATCTGGAGTAAGATGTATGAAAATATTGAAAGCAGCATGAAGAAACCCTGGTGGACAGTTTTCCGATAGTCTCTATCCCCTCACATTCTCCTTTGTTTGTCAGTTGTATTATGAATTGAAATCTTATAATGTATGGATTATGTGTGTATTCTTTCATGTGGATATTTGGGATCTTCTTTCAGCATTGTATGGCATAGTAATTTAGTGAGGATCTTTTTCTGTTTCTTCCCATCCATTCATTGTAATTCCTGTAATCATCTAAATGAAAAGAGACAAGGATACGATAGCCTTTTGCTCAATCAATAATAAATAACGCAAGCACCGTCTTTTTTAATTCTATTGTGCACGCCTGTCTCATTTGATAGCTCAACTGGTTGATATATTTTCCTTGGTTGTAGATATAATGTTTTGGGTCTATCAGCAACCATTGGGGATTCCTTTTTCAAATCAATAGAGAGTCATTCTGTTGCACTCTCTCTTATGGAGAACATACAATCTATGGAATTCAGGCATATGAGGCAGCTAATTCATTCAGTTTTGATTCCTTTGGTCAAATTCTGCCCTTCGGATTTATGGGAGGATTGGCTAGAAAAGCTTCTGCATCCATTATTTCTTCACTGTCAGCAGGCTCTGAGCTTTTCATGGTCTTGTCTTCTCCACGAAAGTAGGGCGAAGGTTCCAGATAACCATGGCATTCTTGCTGGATCAGACCTGAAAGTGGAAGTAATGGAGGAAAAGTTGCTTCGAGATTTAACGCGCGAGATATGTCATCTCCTCTCAGTTGTTGCTTTACCATCATTAAATATTGGACTCCCTTCTTTCGAACAAGTAGGACATATCAGCCGGGTGGAGGGGTCTTCACTCAAAGATTTGGATGCCTTTGCCTCAAAATCTCTGGTTGGGTAAGTCTAAAGCATGTTTTTTCATTGTAAAGCCTAATTCTACATCTATTTGATCTCCCAAGCATGAAGAAATGGATGTCACTTCTCCCCTTTCTCTGCACCAAGGAAAAGAAGACGACAGTTGAAGCCTTATTCTTAGGTTAATGCTTTTAATTCACTTCATTCTTGTGTTAAATAGTGGTCTCCTTGCAGCTTTCTCTTAAAGCATAAGGGTTTTCCTGCATTGCAAATATGCATAGAAGCATTTAGATGGACTGATGGTGAAGCTGTGACTAAAGTTTCTTCTTTCTGTGGAGCTGTGATACTTCTAGCTGTTTCAACAAATAATATGGAACTCCAAGAATTTGTTGCCAAAGATTTGTTTTATGCAATTATTCAAGGTTTGACACTAGAGTCAAATGCTATAATCAGTGCAGAACTCGTAGGTCTCTGTCGTGAGATTTTCGTTTATCTCGCTGAGAGGGACCCCACTCCAAAACAGGTTTGTTCACGT
>NC_056568.1:27436297-27451164 GCF_013358625.1 Macadamia integrifolia
GGGGGAGAACTTTTAAGGGATATCAATTATCATAGCTTCCTGATGCTGTGAATATGTTTCAAGTAAAGCAGAAATACAATTAGAATTCCAAATAGGATCCTTTATAAAGCTTTCGATAGTGGTACGTGATTTCTCTATGTGGATTGCAGGTTCTGCTTTCTCTTCCATGTATTACAACCCAGGATTTACTTGCTTTTGAGGAGGCTTTGACAAAGACTTCTAGTCCTAAGGAACAAAAGCTGCATATGAAGAGCCTGCTTCTATTAGCTGCAGGAAACAAGTTGAAAGCACTTGTGGCTCAGAAAAGCACAAATGTAATTACAAATGTTTCAAGTAAGTAGTGTGGCATTTATTCTCCTGATTATTTTTTTTTTCAATGTTTTGGGAAGTTTAAGAAAATTTATATGCATTGATCATCTTATCACACTTATTATCTTCTTCAAGGCAAATTTGATTTTGGAATCTTTTTCAGTGTGCACTAGTTTCCTGTGCAATCTTTGCTTTTATGGTTAATTTTAATTAGATGAAACTAAGCATTTAGGGTTGCAAGAGGAGAGTTAAGGGTTTGCTTTCCATCATTGCAATTTGTTTAAATGTTCACTTTTCACGATTAAATAGTCATTACTCGCATATTGTTACGGCATCTAGGCGATCCAAGGCGTTGGAGGGGGCCTAGACGCAAGGCAACCAAGGCATTTGCATAGGCGATGCCCTGACCAAGGTTTAAGGTTTTGGTTTCGAACAGGCTCGAAACTGAAATATTTTACAAAACCATTCAATTTTGGTTGAAATGTAGAAGGTTTTGGATGGTTTCGAGGCTAAACTGGCCAAAGTAGGTCCTGAAACTTCTAGGAAACCCTCGTTTAGGCCTTATAAACATAGTGGACCCTTAGATTGTAAAATAACATACCCAAAACTACAGTTTGACTTTGGACCCTAGTTTGGTAGTATACATTGTACGTTGCTGTATACATTCTCTAATATGGCCTATTCCACACAAATTTAGTTCTAGAACACATATAATTCAATCAAAACAACTAAAATATGCATTAGTAATGAATAAACATAAAATTATAAATCATTCCATAATTATCAAATGTTATACATGGTTCATTACAAAGAGTCAAAGACATGGGAGTGAAGAATACAAGCAAGTCACCCCGCTGCCCATGCTAGATTCCTAGTACCACGTCCTAGTTTTGGGGAAAAGTGATATACCTTCAACTTTGAATCTTGCACAGAATTTTCAGTCTTCACAAATGCAGCAAATTGTCGCTTTTGATGTGTCCTAGTACTACCCAACAACTTGTTCCACTCTTGTATGAGAGGGACATGGCAAAAAATACAAAAAACCAAGTTTCTACAACCTAGAGTCGAAACTAGTGAAATGGTTCAAAATTTTAACCCATTTCATTTGAAATTGTACCTTTTATATTAAAGGTTAGGTTTGACAACACATATTGTCAAATTTCGCCTAGACACATACTGAAACAACACATATTGTCAAGTTTTGACCTAATCTGTGCACTTTTTATATATCGCATGGGTTTCGTTTCGACATTTGTCAAAACAGAGCTATTTCCTGAATTTACGCAAAAGTTTGGTGATGCCTTGAATCTTGGCTTTGGCATCTATGGTTGCTTGTTCCTTTAAACTCCTACAAGAGAATAAGATTCCTTTTCAATGGTTTGTTTGAACTTGGAGTCAAGATTCAACAGTGAATTTTTGTTGCTTCTATAGTGTTCAACCAATGAAGCCTTATCCTATTAACTTGGGTCAGATATGGGAATCCGGTTCATCCATTCCATTCTTACTGGGCATAAACCTTCATTCAATAATAGCTCTTAATACTTTTGCTAATATTTCAATGCAAATCTATTTTTTTATTATTATTTATTTTGGCCTCTGATCATTGTTTTGAAAATCGGATCAGATCAGAATCGACTGAGACCGATTACTGATACCGATCCGATCCGTACCGATCCACTTGTAAGGTATAAGGGTAAAATGGTCCAAAACACCACTTAAAAAAAGGGGGGGGGTTAAATTCATCCAATCTCCACCGATCCTGAGTTGTAAAACCTTGCCTTCGATTTTTTTTTTTTTTTTCTTGAGCTTCAACTAGTAAAGTTTTGCTTCTTCCTAATGCAATTATTGCTCTTAATAGGACATGACCAGACCATTTCATTCAATGCTTCCTCATCTTGCCACCTAGTGGTGGTACTCATCCATCTCAAACTACTCTTTATTATCTATCTATGATGTTTGCTCGACTTCGCAATCTCTTGCTCCATAAAACATGGTTGGTCCAATAGCTGTCCTATCAAAATTCTTTGTACAATTTAACGGTATAAACCAATTATGTAGCACTCCTGAGCCACCTCTTCTCTCTATAATTCTATTAAGAACATTCTCCGAAGCTTGTAGTACTATTTGTCATAGTTGTCAAGCATTTGGGTGTCCAGGTGGCTCAGCTTTGACTGGCCCCTTGCTGGTGTCACCTTGAATATCTTCCACCTCGATCGCCTTGGTGCCATGATAACTATGCTATTCATTATTCCGTTATTTTGGGAAAATTTTATATCATTTGTTGTTGTCTTTGCTAAGATATCTCAAATTTGGTTCTCCAATAATATTTAAGGGCGAGTTAATTGATGATTGCACTCTACTTTGGCTTCTTGGTTCAAATAGTAGAATCTTATAAAAAAAGTATGGTGTGGTTCAAAAAGGAAACATCAGCACTGACCAACTGTCGATGTGTGACAAAATCATGACACCGATGACATTTTTTGAGCATAACCAAGGAAAATACACTTGGTAGCATGCGGAGATAATTTATCAAGTCCAAGGTGAAGGTTGTGAACAAAACTTGTGCAGCCAAACACTTGTGATGGTAAACTAAATAGAGACGATTGGGGAAAAACCACAGAAAAATAGGATTGATTTTCAAGCTCAGCAGATGGCATACGATCATTCAAAAAACAAGCACTTAAAAGTCACTCTAGTAAAACTTTGGAACATGTGTATCAAACATTAGGGAGCGAATTACTTCCAATAAATGCTAGATTTTCCTATCAGCAACACCATTTTGCTGGGGAGTAGAGGGTACAACTAGTTTGATGTGTCATGCCATAATCAGAACAACATTCAAATGTTTCACGTTGGGTATACTCTATAAAGTATTATTAGAACGAAAGATTTTAACGGACACACCATACTAAGTCTATTTCATTATAAAATTGCTTGAAAATCGATAAAATTTAGAGGATCGATCCTTTAACACATATAACTATGTCATTTGGGAATGATCATCAACAAAGGGAACAAAATATAAAAAACCAAAGTGGCTCTTAAGACGACACAAACCTCAAACATCAGAATGAATTAGAAAAAAAATAATAATAATAAAAGGAAGAACGTCAAACAAATCACAAGAAGGGGTGAAGTACAATGATGCTTTCCAAGCTCACATGCCTCACACTCAAGCGAATTGATAGTTTTTCAACTAGGAACCATATGTTGGAGCTTGAAAATGGAGAAATGTCTGAAATGATAATGCCATTGAAGGGGAGAGGACACGGTAGAGTAGTAGTGGCGACATTAGGATCGACGCCATCTAAGTAATATATGCCATCATTCTAATGCCCTCCACCAATTGTCTTCCTTATCTTGAGATCCTGAAAATACAAGAAGTAAGATAAAAGGTAAATGAACAATCTAAGGCCTTAGTCAATTGGCTAACTGTGATAAGATTTAAAGGTAATTTAAGTGCATGAAGAATAGAATTTAGCATAGCAAGAGAAGGTAAAGAAGCACAACCAGATACAGACACCATACAGACACCTGAGTGGAAGATCAGCAAGTATGACTCTAGAGGAATGACTAATCTTTTGAAACAAGGAAAATACATGGGACTTTCTAGTCATATGAGAGCTGGGACCGGAGTCAATGTCCCATGGTGTAGAAGAAGAGGCAAAAAATGCAGTAGAACTAATGTAGACTAGGATAGGGGTCTAACCAAGTCTCAGCTTCAGGATCTTTTAATCTAAGAACAACCATAACTAACCCAACATCATAACAGAAAATCAGAATAATATAAGATAGACCAGCAGGCTATCGACTTCAATATGGCAATACTAATCAGGTCAAACCAGCAGCAAACCTTTAGAACTAAATCAGGGACTGAAAGTAGTTCAATGGGATTCAAAAGCAACTGTAATCCATGAACCAAAGTTTAACACAACAGCAAGAATTAAACCAGTCCAATCGATCTCAGTTCTGGCCAAGGCAGATCACGAGAAGACAAAACCAAGAGATTTTATGTAGCTTCCAATCGGCTGGTCAGAATGACCCATAAATTGGATCGAGTTTCACCTTGGTGGGGAAGAACACTCGACCAGAATATCAGCCTTAATAGAGATCTCTAGCAGCTACAAGAGACAAGGCCGATTGCACAGAAAAGGGCAATTTCTGGGCAGAATATGAAGAGTAATTCCTGAGTCGATTAGCAGCAGCAGATCCTTGAAAACAGAGATTGAAAATACTTGAAAGAAGAATAAGAAAACACTTGTAGAACCACCCAGGCTTCTCACCTCAAGGCGTCGACCAGATCAAACACCAGCCCCATGGTTCTTGATCAAACACAAGAAGCATCTCAGCAGAGACATTGCAGTAGTTCTTAAAATCATGAGCTACTAATGAGCCTAATCTTTATTTATAATGGTGATAGAATTACAAAATAGAAGGTTCCTCAGAAAGGAAACCAAATATTCTCCTAATACAATAGTTACTAAAAACTGAAATTAGACACTAACTGAAATTAGAAACTAGTTGAAAAAGGAAACTAACTACTAATGACTTGACTCAATAACTTGACTCCTAATGAAACAAATATAACTCAAATCAATTCCAACTAAAAAAGGAAACTAACTAGTAATCCCGTACTCAATCTTAGAGCCTCCCTTTTAGACCCATAAAAGTGGTCTATTACACTCAAAACACATGGGATCAAAGGCCCAACATGTATGGAACCCAACCCTAGGTTTATTCCTAATAAAATAAGCCTATTTTGGTAATCTGCATCAATTCTCCCCATCTTGAAAAAATTCATCATCGAATTTTGCAGTGATGAGGAGGGAACAACTTGTGAATAGTAGCTATAACCGTTCCCAAACAGAATTCAGGTTTGTAGACTTTTGGAAGGTAGTTTTTAAGGCGTGGAGCTTTCTCTTCAAAGAACCATGATTGCATAACAAACTCTATGTGCTCAACCTTTGAATCAATACCAACTGTGAATGTCATGTGCATAGGGTTGTCAATGTTGGTGACCTTCTCATCAAGGATTGAAACAAACTCTTCCTTCTCATCATGAATCTCAAAGACTTGTGGAGTTCTTTCAATCACTACCTCATCTTCCACGGCTTTAGTCTTGTCTACTATGCTCTCTTCAATGGAGAATCCTTTAGTGGAGTCTTTTTCCATGGTTTCAGCCACCAAGACATTACTAATCACATGAATGCCATAAGTGCCATCATTATTAGTATCTTCCTAGTCATATTCATACCTACCATCATCATCATCATCATCGTCCTCCAAGGGGTGTGGATAAAGAGATGACTCATCTTCCCCATTGGGTTCTTCAATTTCAGCCATTGCATCAACTCTCTGCTTATATGGGCAAAACTTAGCAAAGTGTCTTATCTCTTGGCAATGATAGCACTGTACCTTGTTGTCTGTCATAGATGCTTTTCCTTTATAATCAGCCTGTGGAGGAAATGTGGCCTTTGGGGGTGCTGAACTATTAGGTTTAGTGGCTGAAAAATTCTTTGTGACCTCTCCAGCTTGATAATCAAACCTTCTACCAGCCTGTGGTAGAAGTTCCTCTGCTTGTAGGGCATTGTCAAAGCAATCCCTCACTGAGTATACATCAACACCAATTCCCCTGTTGATTTCAGCTCGCAATCCCAGTCGAAACTGAGATAGTAGTTGCCTCTCATTCTCCCTAATGCCTGTGCGAGAATAAAGTGCATCAAGCCTGTTCATATATTCGGCAACAGTCATAGTCCCTTGACGAAGAGAATTCAATTGATCTTGTATGCGAGCTCTGAAGTTACATGTTAAATATTTGTCAGATAGTTCAAATTTCATCTCCTCCCAAGTAGTAGGCTCTCTACCACGGTCTTCCAACTCTTGCTCATAGGTTCTCCACCAATCACGAGCAGCGTCAACTAGCTCAGCACGAGCTAGTTTCATCTTCCGTTCCTCAAGTAAGTCATAATAGTCAAAATAGTCATCCAAAGTAGCTACCCAATCATAGAACAATTGGGGGTCATGTCTACCATCAAACTCCTTCAAATCAAGCTTGATTTTCTGTGAATCTCTTGAGTACCTCTGAGGTGTAGGACATTCAGTCTCAAAATAACCCCTTATGTGTTCGTCAAAAGTGGGTTGCTCTACGTGAACCCTTTGTGGTGCTCTCAGATTAGAGATAGGTCTTCTGTTAGCTAACTAAGCAACTATGTTCAATGGAGCTTCCACCTCAGGTGGTGTATGAGAGCCACAGGTAGGTTGTTGTGCATTCATAAATTGTTCTGTCCACAAGGTTTGCTGTTTAGCCTTCAGTTCAGCTCTCATATTCTGTAGCATCTCCATAATAGAAGTTAAGGTGGGAGTGTTGTTCTCAGCCATAGCTCTGATACGACTTAATGTAGACTAGGACAGGGGTCTAACCACGTCTCAGCTTCAGGATCTTTTAATCTAAGAACAACCATAACCAACCCAACAACATAACAAAAAATCAGAATAATAATATAGTCCAGCAAGCTGTCGACTTCAATATGGCAGTACTAACAAGGTCAAACCAGCAGCAAACTTTTAGAACTAAACCAGGGACTGAAAGTAGTTCAATGGGATTCAAAAACAACTGTAATCCATGAACCAAAGTCTAACACAACATCAAGTATCAAACCAGTCCAATCGATCTCAGTTCTGGCCAAGGCAGATCACTAGAAGACAAAACCAAGAGATTTTATGTAGTTTCCAATCGGCTTGTCAGAATGACTCATAAATTGGATCAAGTTTCACCTTGGTGGGGAAGAACACTCAACCAGAATATCAGCCTTAATAGAGTCTCTTGCAGCTACAAGAGACAGGGCCGATTGCACAGAAAAGGGTAATTTCTGGGCAGAATATGAAGAGTAATACCTGGGTCGATTAGCAGCAGAAGATCCTTGAAAACAGAGCTTGAAAATACTTGAAAGAAGAATAAGAAGACACTTGTAGAACCACCCGGGCTTCTCACCTCAAGGCGTCGACCAGATCAAACACCAACCCCATTGTTCTTGATCAAACACAAGAAGCATCTCAGCAGATACATTGCAGTAGTAGCAGCGGAGTTTTTTTTTGTTCTTAAAATTGTGGACTACTAATGAACCTACTCTTTATTTATAATGGTGATGGGGTTACAAAATAGAAGGTTCCTCAAAAAGGAAACCAAATATTCTCCTAATACAATAATTACTAAAAAATGAAATTAGACACTAACTGAAATTAGAAACTAGTTGAAAAAGGAAACTAACTACTAATGACTTGACTCAATTAATAACTTGACTCCTAATGAAACAAATATAACTCAAATCAAACCCAACTAAAAAAGGAAACTAACTAGTAATCCCGTACTCAATCTTAGAGCCCCCCCATTTTAGACCCATAAAAGTGGTCTATTACACTCAAAACACATGGGATCAAAGGTCCAACATGTATGGAATCCAACCCTAGGCTTATTCCTAATAAAACAAGCCTATCTTTGTAATTAATCTGCATCCAGTATCAGTGAGCAATTGTAGCAGTGGATGTTGATGCAAATATCTCAATCTGCCGAGTACATTTAAGTGATTGATTTAGTTCATCTCATAATGGAGAGACAAGCTGACTACCTCCAGATGTAGAAGCAAGATTGGCGTCAGAAGATGACATCGCTGTAAAATTCTGATCAAAAGTAATTGTATTAGCACTTGGCAGACGACTGTTGAGCCCATTTGGGTTTACCATGCTTCGCCCAACATGTATCGACAATATGATTCATCTTGCAACAAGTACACTGATGTATCCCTTGATCAGGTTGCTGTCCTCTGCCTCTACCACCACCACCATGACCTCGCCTCCCCCTGAACCTTGAACTAGGAAAACCAGCACAATGGCCAAGGTTATCGCTATTTGAAATAATTGCTGAATTATCCTTGGAGGACGGTTCAGATTTGACAAGGGAGGGGATGCAATATGTTGAATTCAAAAAAATGCTTCATTCAGATATGGTATCTTCTCTCGCCTGCAAGAATTTGTCTTTTGACTGGCTGCTACTCGGTATCTAATCCAGATAAAAATTTAGCAACAAGAAACTCTACATGTTTAGATTTTAAAACTTCGAGATCAGTAGACAAAGGTTGGTAGACATTACGCTCATCCCTTGACTGAACTATAGTAATCACTTATCGACTTATCATTCTGTTTGAAGGAGAAAAGCTTCTTATAGAGATCGTACACTTATGTTTATCTCTGTCCACTCCATGTCTCTATCTCTTTCCTTCCCTCAAACAAGGGGCAAGGTTGTATTTTCACCGAAGGAGGGGAGAGAGACACATGGGAGCGCTGGCATAGGCCACGCTCCTGAACAGAGTTCTTTTTCCCGTAATAACAACTGGAACTCGGTGTACCTTTTTGCATGCATTCAAGTTACTCTTTGATAAAGTAAGACTAGCAGGGTTTGAATCTTTAATCCCTGAACTCACTGGATCTGTCACCTGATAAGCATTAGAACCATAAAATAGGGTTTTCTTTAATATGAGTGATGGTATTAGAATACTTAGATTAGATGAGAACTATTTTTTTATCTGTACCTATTCTATGGGGGGAGGAAAGGTGAGGACTAGGAGGCTCAAACCCGAGACCTGGTAGGATGGGCTTTACCACACCACTCCCTACCAACTGTGCTAGGCAGTTGTCCTCTTAAAAAAGGGATCATGTTTCAGGATATTCCCCCCAAGGGTCATGGAAGAATTGAATTCAGGACCTCTGGCTTTCCTAGGCTGGTCCCTTGCCACTTAAGCCATGCCCTTGGGGGTGGATGAAAACTTTGTTTCCTTAGTATTTGTCTTCCTTTGTCTTCTAAAGAAGATGCCCATGATCCCAAGGGCTTTGGTGATGGGACCCATGATGCTTTCACTTTGGACTTAGTGAGAGTGAGATATTTAGATCAGCAATTGTTCCAATGAAATCCTGTGGTATCCATTTGTATGGTCAGAGAAATGAATGGTGGACGGATAAATATTCCTCTGCATCATATATTTCTGGACCATATGAGTGGTTAGATGTTGTTTCACAAGATTCTGTTATAAGGTAGTCATAAACTGTTGGTGTCTTACTCAACAAATTTTCATTAAGATTCAATCATGCTTCCTTAATATATAGCATAATGCTGGAACTGGAGAAATTACCATCGGGTTTTTTCATCCCCTTGTGGTATTTCACTGTTGTCGTTTTGGCAGCCCTTGTACTCAACCCCACCCCACACCCCCGGTGGTGCAGGCAGAGTTTCCTTTGCCTTTGTTGATTAAATTGTTTCTGTCATGCACAAAGATAAATTTCCATGTTGGTAATTGAATGATATTTGTGTAAAGTGCATTTCCGTTGAAGAAGTTGCTATTTGTCTGTACGTAGGCTTGAGTTTTTGTATAAAGCTTTGATTAACAATTGACATGATCTTCTCATGGACCTTTTTTCACCTTGTGTTTTCCAGCGAAGACTCGTACAGTTGCTGGTCCTGAGGTAAGCGCAGAGGAAGATGATGTTGTGGGATTAGCAGCGATTACATAACCTGTTTTCCAGTACCCATTTTAGCATGATGAGTGTACAGAGATAGATTTTACTTCAAAGGGAAAATCATGGCAAATGTGTTTAAAGTATGTTTACTTCGGCAAGTCTCATACCACCCCACCCCCAAGAAAATGAAAAAAAAGAAAGAAAGAATCTGCATAGTGTCTTCTATTTATTTTCATTGGGCAAAATTGTATAATTTAGTGTACAAAACTATAGTCTGGGGCCAATGTTGTGGCGTGTACCAATAGCTTTCAATGTGGGAGTTGCTTGCAGCCTTTACTTTAAAATGGATGAAATGAATTCTCCTAGTAGAAAATGAAGGCTTCCCCCTTTCTTACTCCACCTAACCAAGGTTTAAGAATCTCAAGATTAGGCTTTATTTTTGGGGGGTCAAGAATAACTTTCAAGATCCTTTTGTTTATGGAAAGGAATTAAAAAATTTTCTTCAGCTTTCTTTTGAACACAGAAGTGCAATACAGGTGAACAACCACTAGACTACCATTCAAGTAAGTCACGTTATTTTCCATGTTGGGATAAACATTCCAAGCCCACATTGATGGCAGAAAGTTCATTCCTTTCTGAAAAGTTATACTTTTGGGCAATCTTAAAAATAAGTTAATCAGATCAACCTATTGGGCCTGACTTCAGGATGATCCCTTCAATAACTGGATAATGTTATTCTCTACATCTTTATCCAATACTCATCGGTTTTTGAAGGTAGTTTCAAAACTTGTAATCAGTTTCTAAAACTCGTATTTGGATCGGAATCGGCTTGAATTGGTCTGAAAAAGCCTTAGAATTGGTATATCTGAAGAATATTCCCCTGTTATTATGATTTAATCTAGGAAAATGCCTTTTGACTGGACCAAAATCAGGATCTATGATCTCCGATTCCAGTATGAATAGGGCGATTTGCTGATTCTTTAAACCCTGATTGCCCCATGAATCTCATTTCGTCCCTTGCCTGCCCTTGTGGTGGTGTGGGATGGCTTGGAATAACGATGCAGTTTCTACCATGGGATTATAAGTTTATTTACTTTGTATTAGTGGCACTTATGCATCGTGTGCTAGAATTGTGTGTTGATTACATAATTTTCCATGCAGAGTTGTGTTTTGAGTCATTACTTTTGTGCTTAACAGACCATCAAGAATTCGTTTGATCATTCTTTTTTTCATAAAAATAGGTTGAGTGATGAATTGCCTTAGTGGTGGACTAATACACGTAAACAGCCTTGGCTTGGTCGATTTATATTGATACGTTAGGTAAACAACAGATACCTAATTATAATCCGTCATAATTTGTATGTGCTCCTACATTCATCGTTGATTTCGAACCTTCATGTCAATCTCATTAAGTTGGGATAAAGCTTTAATTGTTGTTGTAATAATATTTTCAATTAAAAAAAAAAAAACATAAAATCACATGTCCCATCACTGAGCAACCTGTTCTCTCATCATTATATAAATGTAAAGTGGAAGAGCCACCCAGTGTTCTTCCTCTATATATATATATTATATATATATCGAGGAATATCTGTTAAAGTCGTAGATTTCCACCTAACTTGAAACCCTTCTTTCACATGTCGAGTTTCTGGCCAGGAAGGTACCCACTTGGTTCAACTGGACTAGTTGAATCTTTGGTAGGCTTGCCTGATCCATGTATAGACGTGTCAAATATGCCTATTTGTTAGATCAATGTACCAACCCCATCCGTAATCCACTTGCAAAGACATACACATCCCACACGCAACACCCAGAAAACAAAAAATTGAGTTCCCAAATCACTTTCCAATGATACAAAAGTCAAGAAAGAAGTCATAGGACCAATTATCCAACACCAAACAAATCCAACCACCCCTAAAAACAAGAGAGAATCTACAGAAGACCGGAGAGATAAACAAACATCCAAATCAATGCTACACTGTAAAGTGACAAGAAATGGGGGGACTAGAGGAGGGGGTGGAAAAAAACCCCAGTGACAACCTTGATATCAACCACTGATGACCCCAGAATAACTGAAAAGCAATAATTGAACAATTATAAGTAACAAAAATTCTTTTGGTAGGACAGTGCATCATTATTTTCTATAACCTGATCTTATATATCTCAGAAATTAGAACATGTAAAGCTGTGTATAGAGTGAAATCCCTCCAATAATAAATAAAAGATACAGTATTTTTGCAGCAAATGCCAGCATGTATACATTTATGCTGAGAATTAGCTTACTCTCTTTTACATAGATGTTATAACAAGTGCTTGATCTGTTTATTACTGATCAATTTGAGCCGCTCTCCCATATTTTCGCACCTTCTGTACCAGCCAGCTAATAAAGGAAATGCCTCGGAGCTCCAGACATCTTATATACCCTTCAATGATGCTTTCCCCATGACAACATTTAGTACCAATGCAGTCATATTAAGTTTCAGAGAAGAAATACATAACAAGGAAAAGGAAGTAAAGCTCTTACCTGAAACTCTCCTAGTCCCAGCTGCACAATCCTCACCAGAATGATGGATCGACTAAGAAAGCCTCATGGGAGAGTTCTCATCAATTGTCCAAACAAAGTTTGGCCTGTCTAATCTAGGCCCTGCAACTGATCGGTAGGCATAAAGCCTTTCAACAGGACTGTCATCTGCCCTAGAATCCGGTGGTCCCCTCTCGTCAATAACCTCCACATTGAGCCTTTGCTTCTTCTGACCCAATAGCTTACAAGCTCCAAAACTAACAGAGCATGAAGACATCCAAAGGGATCGCATTGTCTCCAGCTTTGATGCATTGGCCAAGAAAGCTTTGTCACCAAAGGGGCAGTCCCGGATCTCTAGCTTCCGGAGGCTCTCACACCCGGACAGCACATGATGGAGTCCCAAGTCACTATCCCCAGCGAAGGCCACTGACAGCATCTGAAGCTTCTTAGCATGAGTGCCAATGTACTCAAATACTCGATCTGTGAGGAGACCAGAGAGGGAAAGGCGCCTGAGATCCTTGCAGTGCTCCACAATAGCACCGAAGCCCGCATCAAGGGGCTGTAGGGTAAGGTAATCAGGTGTATGAGGCTCAAGAATGCATAGACGGAAACGAGTCATGTTGGGACGGTTTCTAGCAATGGTAAATAAGGCAGCGTTGGACATTTGGCGGCAGAAGTAGAGCACTGAATGAAGCTTGGGGCAGCCCTCAGAAACAGAGACAAGACCCTGTTCTGTTAGTGAGACATTCTGCTCTACACCATACGGGTCTGAAGGAAATACTCTCAGTTCCCGCAGGTCCTTGCAAGATGCTGCAAGAGCACCAAGGCCACTATCTTCGATGTAATCCAGTACCTGCAGTTTTGTCCTAATATAGGTCAACCACGAACAAGGTACAAAAACCTCACATGTTGAATGTGAAATAAAGAATGACAATTAGCTTACACAGAATCACTCAGGACATACCAACAACCGCTGCAGATTCTGACACTGGCTAACAAGCTTGATAAGATCCATGCTTTGGATAGTAGCATAGCTCAAGTTCAACGATGTGAGTCCACTACAAACAGGGTAGATAGCTGGAAGATAAGCAGGGACCACCTCCCATAACCCAGAGAGGCTTTTAAGCTCCTTGCAGCCTGCAAAGGCACTTGCGAGCTTTGAGTATAATTCGGGGCGGACCTCAGCTGAGTAGATCCCTGTACCTAGATCAACCAGCTGAGGGGCCCGGCAGAGGAGGTTGGCAAGCTTGTCAAGAGGCACAGCTTGGTTTAGCCTAAGGGTCCTCAAGTTGGTGCACCTTCCCACCAGACGTTCCAGGGCAGAGAAGCTCACCTCCCCCTCCAGGCATGCAAAGTTAAGGGAAACCAGTGAAGTACATGACTCAGGGAAATGGCTGAGCCAATTTCCACTCACATCATTCACTTCAGTCTCCAGCAAGTCTAACTCTCTCAGATTCCTGCATTCACAAAAGGGATACAGAGAACAGACTTAAGACCAATATATGGAAGCCTTGACAACTTAACAGCAGCAAAAAGAAAAAGAAAAGCAACAGAACATTTTCTGCCAAATCCAACTTACTATGAAATTTAAATGAAAAAGAAATGGAACAGCAACGCCATTCAATAAATTATGTTAATTATGGGGTAAAGTAATGGAATTTTTAACTTAACCAGTCTAGGCCCTTTCTTTTGATTAACCAGTCTAGGCCCTTTATTTTGACCATTCAAATATGAGATAGTTATAGAACCCAATCTAACTATTAAGAAAAGGGGAGGGGCATTGGTAGGTCAAAATGAGTAAATGAAGCATTTGAAAAAAAAAAAAAAAAAAGAAAAGAGAGAGAAGGGAACTATTTTGCTACCAAATCCAACCAAGCACAAAACGTGAGCCATGGTAACAAGAAAATGAGAGAGAAGTCAATGGAACTGCAACAACATGTCGTGAATTTTGAATACCACCATTGTAGCGAAAACTGTCTTTTATAAAATGAAACTTATTAATCTCCAGAATAAGATTTTCGCATTTGCCCATTGAAGTACTAAATACGGTTGCACCACAAGAATACCTAAATAAATTATACAAATATGAGGAAATAAAAAGAGAAAGGAATCCTGGAATCGGAAAGAACCCACATTGTCGAAGAGGCAACCATTCAAAATCCGGAAAAAACCCCACAACCAAAAAGCCACAACAAAAGCAGAAAGCAACTGAATGATCCTCACAAGATTACCCACATCGATCATTCAGACACTTGACTACTCTCCAGATCTCTGAGAAAGAAATAGGAAAAACCAAAAAAGCTAATTGTAACCTCAGAACAATAGATTCATATTCCACATGCCAAAAAGAAGCATCAGAATTCGCAAAAGCAAACAAAGTTCAAATCGTTCACGAATTGAAACCGTAAGCAAGCTAAAATTACCATCACAGCTGGGATCCACTTCAACCTAGATTAACAAAAGAGGCGCACAAAATCCCCGCCAGTATTCTTCCATATACCCCACCCCCCTCAAACCAAAAAAAAAAAAA
>NC_056568.1:27451184-27541938 GCF_013358625.1 Macadamia integrifolia
AAAAAAAAAAAAGACGACATAGAAGTCCTTAGGATCAAATCCTTTGCAAATCGCAACTGAAAACAAGGAACAAATACCTGGAAAAGATGGAAAAATCAAATATTTCACGCATTGACCGCTAATAAGAACAAGAACTAACATAACAACAGCTAAGACTTCAATTTAGCCTAGTCTGAAAAAAGAACTCCATAGAAAAATCCTCCAAAGAAACAACACAAGATACTGTGAGAAGAATAAGAAAGGAAACCTGCAATTGGCAGCAATGGCGGCGAGTCCGTAAGTAGTGAAACCCTCACAGGATGAGAGAACCAAAACCTTAAAGTTCTTAAACGAATGAGAAATCAGTTCCAAAGTATCATCCGTTACCACCATACGCTTCAGCCTCAGCTCCTCCAACCAAGGATAAGCTTGAGCCATAGCCACAACCCAAGGGTACATATTAGCTCCCCATCCATGTGGAACCAGATTATAATCAGCAAAATGAGGTTTCCCTTTCAATGACACAGATCGTAGCTCTGGAAATCTCCTGATGGTAATCCCCGGACTCACGGCATAACAGTTACCGATAAAGATCCGACGCCTACACCATCGTTCGATCTCGTACCAAGACTTGCAGACAAGAGAAATAGCATTTCTATCCTTGTAAGAATGAATAAACGAGAAAACATGCTCCAGAACCTCTTCAGGAAACAAATACGCCATTGATACTTCGTTTACCAGAGCTTCAACTCCTTCTAAAACTCACTATCACCTTCTAATTAGCTCCAAGAACAGTAGATCTGAGAAGCAGTAATGATCAAATGTCTCTCAGCAGACTTGAAGATTCACTAAAAAACGATTACAGATTATCAGCTCAGGTCAGCTCAAACTTTGGATTTCTGGTTTCGCTCGAGAACGGAAAACCTAGATCAGAGATTCCATTAACGAGCTCAACCTCAGATCGCAGAGAGTGTGGTCGACCAGTAAGGAGAGTTTCAGGGCGAAAAGGTTTTATTCTGTGTTCGGTTCGGTTCGGTTAAATCTTAACCGGGGTTAACTTATTAGAGGTGGTATCATCGACGTTGATAATTTCATATGCTTGTTAATCTGTATAATAGCCGTTGGATTAGCGGTGCGGTCTATGAGAAAGAATGTCCTTATCCGCTTGCGTCGAAGCTTAGCCGCAAAAAAAGGGAGATGTATTAGTATACTGATTGGAGATACCGTATAGTGATACGATACGATAAATTGAAAATATCGAAAGGAATCTTCTAATTTCTTGTTTCAGAAAACAACAATCTTTGTAAAGCGCTCGAAAAAGAAAGGTATGAAGGTGAATATTCCCAATCACGTGGTCGATCTAGCTTTTAAGTTGGACCACTCCTTCTGTCCAAAAGGGAACCTTTCTGTTTGATTCTCATCATGCGGCTAATCTTGCTTCAGGTGGGCCACTGGTTGTAGAGACTATAGAATCTGTCTGTAGATGCTTAGATTTACCGTGGAATACTCCAAGAGCTGAGAAGGACTGATTGGCACTAAACACGTGGCAGAAAGACAGGTAGTCTGGTTCCTGGGCCGGGCCGGGCCCGGTGGGTTGTCTTGTGTCAAGACTCTGTAGTAGACCGTAGAATTGTAAACTACAGTCTTCCAGTGGGTTAAAGATGTTAATCGGTCAGTTTGGCCCAATTTTGATAGGTTTAAATCAGTTTTGGCCTATTATTAGACCAATTCGAAATTAAACCTTCAATTTTGATCATAGTTTGAGGTATTGGTATTGGATCGTTCATTTAGCTGCAACCCCTGGTACTAGACACGGAAATAGAATCTCAGGGGTAGGGGTTGAAAAAATTCACCTTAGGTGGCTATTTTTAAATTTGTCCCAAGGATTCCATACCCTTGACTATTAGGTTGCAGCTACTTGACTGCAAGTAGCTGCAACCCAGGCAACAAAATTTTTTTTTCCTTTTTTATCAGTTTGATTTATGATTTCGATCTGTGCAATTAGTTGATTCTATTTGGTTTCAATTTCTATCATTCTATAAAATTATAACCTGAAACTAAACGAGTGATTATTCTCCATAGTGAGTGAGGCAGTGCGATGAGCATCAGATGGCTGAAAGCATCCAGGCATGCGTCCCGAAGTCCTCTAAACCATCCAATACTCATTGCACCACCGCATTCACTGTAAAAGATGTTTTCACAACCTAAACCAGTAAAAATATAGTCAAATTTATACGGTCTGAGCCGGTCAGCTCGGTTGGAACTTTGAACCTCTTTCTCTCTCATGTCCCAGACCGAAATAGTTAGATTGACCGAATTATTGATTTCAGTTACGAAAAGACCTTAGAGGTCAATTTGTAGGGAGAAGGAATGAAAGGGGTATCTTTGTACAGTAGCTAAAAAGGAGAACAAGGAGGGGGGCAATGGATGGGTGACAGTATGGATGGATAGAGATCTGTCAGTTTTTTAATTTTTTTATGACCAAATGCACAGGCGAGTAGGGAGTACGGACGGTGGAGATGGAAGTGACGCAACTGGGAGTATCTTGACCGTTGGCAGGCGCAATGCTTCATGCGGTCGTCCCTATCTATAGAGCGGTATCTAGTTTATTTTATACCTTTCCTTTAAAAATATAAAAAGAGAGAGAGAGAGACAAGTCACGTAGGAAAATCCGACATATCATCGTCTCCCATTAAAGAAAATTTAGTTGCTGTCCGAATGCAGCCAAGTGGCTGCGAGCCTGCGATCCTGCAATCCTGCGATCCTAGTAGTCAAAGAAATGAAATATAGAAAGATATTTTAGAAAATATAATAACCTACGAAGGTAAATGTAAACCCTAACGGAAATGAATTATTTCATTTGTTTGGATTTTTTCTCATCATATATAGAAAAAAAAAATTAAGTTTAAAAATGTTGACGTAACCATCTAATATGAAAAGAGATCTTTATCCTTAGGCTATGTTTGGTAGTCAAGAAAAGAAAAGAAAAAAAAAAGAGAAGAAATGGTAAGAAAATAAAAAGAGTATGTATGTTTAGTTACCGAGAAAATAAAATAAAATAAAATAAACAAATTTAAAAAAAAAAAAATTGAATTTGAAGAGAGAGATAGGCACATAGGAAATCATTGTGTAATCATTGATTTTTTGTCTTATTATGTTTTCATATTTTCTCCTGTATTCTTGTGTTTTTTATAATAAAATTTTTAAGGAAACAAAAAAAAATTTCACAATTCCCAAGGGAATTTTGAATTTAAAAGGAGAAATCTTCTCTTGAATGACGACATATCAAGTGCAAAGAAAAATTCTTAACCCAATGACAAAATTACAAAAAAATGTACTTTTTTTCTTTTCTTTTATTTTCTTCTCTTGGCTACCAAACACAACCTTAGTTTAGAGAGGAGAGAGATTGACAAGAAAGCGTTGGCATCAAAGTTTGAGAACTTGGTGCTGGGAATGGGATCAATCAAGGTTAACATTGATATAGATCGGCTTAGATTGGATAGAAAACCCTTTGTTTCAATTAAAAAACAAAATTTCAATTGATTTATCCTTTGTTTGTACCAATTCACTGATATAGTATTGATTAATAATTGGATTAGTCAAGTTCGACCAGTTCCAGTCTAATTCCTCAAAACGTGGTTGGCGTAGGTTGTGCTATCGTTTCAATCCATCCATCTATTTCTTCTCTATGTGAAAAAAACAACTTTGCCCATTATTTTGAGAGGAGAGAAATAGCATCAACATAGATCATACTCTTGACACCATGTGTCTTGGACTTTAGTTGGCTTTTTCCTCTCCATGTGAAAAGATATCTATACCCAATTGTTTTGGGGAGAGAGAGACTAAGAACCATTTCCCCTCATATGTAAAACCCATGCCTTTCCAATTTTTGTCTAATTCTCTATTTGCGTGACACCTATACATTTTCACTAAACATTTGAAGCACTTGAGGGTTAAAATGGGTTTGAATTCCAAAAAACTTCCAAAAAAAAATGAATTAGACAATAATTGACAATCAAGAATTAGAGAAAGTTAGTAGCATATACTAATGTCTAACAAGGGTTAGATATATCATTTCATAAGTGAAAATAAAACAAAACATATTAAATAAAGGAAGGGGATGGCACTAATCGAGCTTAACGCAAAAAGAATAAAATAATAAATAATAAGGAGAAGAAGAACAATAAATAAGGAGAGAGGGGTGAGTGGCACACGTGTGGCGTTCCTGGATTCTCTCTTTCCCACACGAGGGGAGAGAGGTTGTTGAATGGAATGGATCTACTACTACTACTACAACTTTACCAGCTAAGTAGGTAGGGAGGAAGGGGAGTGTAGTCGAAGTGATGCCTCGTCACTCATCAGCCTTCCAACTGGGTAGATTACTCCTTGTGTTGAGAAAAAGGATTGATTGCCGTACTATGAGGATTTACTGTTTTTCGGTTTAGTTAATCGAGCCAAGAGAGAGAAAGAGGGGAGGGGAGGAGAGGGGGAAGTACAAACAGTGATTAATAGAGTTTTGACTATTAGATCCCAATCCCATCATGCATGCACTGAAAGCTCAAGACTTTTTATCTCTATTCTTTTAATCAAAGTTGTTGCTCTCTTTCTCCCTCTCTATCTGTTCACACGTCAGGGCATTACTTCTGGTTTATTAAGGAAGAGTTACATCAACCTCCTCCCCCTCCACTCATCATTATTCGTTACCATGCTCTGGTTTTATTATTAATGACTATTACTGTACTTCCAACAACTTCAACTACTTTACTCTGTTGAGTCAAGTCACGGTAATATAACAAGGAGGATTTGAGTAAAAAGTAAAAGTTAGAGTTCAATGATGGAATCGGTCCCCAAAAACTCAAGAATCAGCATCACATCTGAAAACCCAATGATTCAAGAGAATCTTGGTGCAAATATTCATATTGGACATCCATGGAAATCAAAATCGAAATTGAAATTAGTCCAGATTGATTCTAAGGCAAAAGATTGATTCTTAAGTACTGTTTGATAACGATCGGAAACAAAACAAATTTTTTAATGTTTGATAAACCTGTTTCTCAAAACGTTTTTTACAGACATAATGCCATTAAAAATCCCAATAGTATCACTGGATGCCTAAAAGGGAGAGAGGGTTCGGTTGCCTCATTTTAAGTTTAAATAGTTGAGAGATTTATCAGGCATAACAACATTTTTTTCTCTCAAATTTGTTTATAGAAACGACAAAACAAGTCCGACAAGGTCATTTCTAGAATTGTAAATAAGCATAAATTTTGATTTATGCTTTTTAGAAACGAGTGAAATGGAACAACTTTATCAAACGCTTTTTAGGTTGTTTCTTCATTTTTGAGAACAATAAAATATAGAAATGACATAAACGAAACGTTATCAAACAGTGCCTTAGTTTGATTCATCGATTTTTTAAACCTTGATTGAAAGTTAATTTAATCCTTCACCACCTTTGTAGATGTTGGGACTTATGGTCTTAAGTTAGTTTGTTTAGATAGTTGACGTTTTCATATACTTGATGATTTATCTTCACTTAATGTCTTAATGTTTTGAATTAGACACCCTAATATGCTATTAGATTCAAGTTTTTTGTTGTCTTTATACGAAGTATATAGAATATATACACCAAAATTTCATGTGAGGGAAGGTCTTGATTTTTTTTTTTTTTTGGTTTTCTGTCATAAGTGTTGTGATGTTAGGGGTTATAGAGTTTTCATCACACATTGTGTGTTCAGATTTTTGGTCTATTCATGTATTTAAAGAGCTCTCTCTCCCTAATGCATTGAGATTTTGAGTTAGACCCTTCAAAATATATAAACTAATTTGCATTGAAAAATGTAATAAATGTGTTCTATGACTGATAATAAAACGAGAGTCAAGTCCCACATTAGTCAAAAGCTCGAGCTTTTGAATTAGACACCATCACTAACACTATTAAGATGTTAGAAGTTATAGAATTATAGTCTCACATCACTCAATTTATTAGGAATATATAAAAGCCATTATACCACTGCTTCATGTGAAATAAATGGATTCCGATGGGTAAATGAGTTCATATTGTAAAAGCCTCTTTTTTTTGTGGGGGGGGGGGGTGTGGGGGGGTGTTTGAGGGGGAGGGAAGGGATGGTAAACCATGTCTAGCTATCCCCATTGGTTAGATTTCATTCTAACAAAATAAATAAATTAAATTAAACATATAATATTAATCTAAATTTTGATTAAAAAAGAGCTTTGTATAATAACGTCACTCTAAACTCATTATTAAGGCACTTCTCCCACTTATTTGGGATTGAAACTTAACCATTAATAAGAGCAAGCTGGTTTCCATGGCAGATGTAATGTATCCAATGGTACAACTACTGATCAATTGAATATATATATATATATATATATGGGTCCCCTTCCCCATTAAAGAGGTCCCTACATGATATCAACTATCTAAGCGTAAAAATCAAAAGAAAAAGTTTCCCACACCGTCAGTTTGCCATTGTCCTTTTACAAGGTCTTTTTTTTTTCATGATTATATGAACTCTATGTTAATGATATTGTTTCGTGCACCACTATTTAGGCCTCGTTTGGTAATATTTCTGAAAAATGAAAATTTTTAATTTATCTCAAAATGCTTTTTTTTTTTTAACGAATTTGAAACGATGGAACTACCTTTTATTGTCCCATCAATTATCGTTTTTACATTTTTTTTTTTTTTTTTGTTAACAAAGAAGCGAAACACACCATAAATGCAACCTTAGTATAGCGAGGGAAAATCTCGTTTTATTCTATTTTTTCTTAAAAAACTCCAAAAACATTACCAAACGCAGCCTTAGTATAGCAAGGGAGATTCTCACTCTCTTTCCTCCATCTCTCCTTTTTTTTCTCTTTAATAAATATATTGTTTCATCTTTACTATTGATTTGGTATGTAAAATATTTATTTAAGTTACCAACATTCTTTCATCAAGTACAATTAGAGTTTAAGAGAGGATTCTCTGAACAAGTGGCATATAAGAACGAAATCATTTTATATGACGAGGAGAGAGAGAGAGAGAGAGAGACATACAGATGCTAACTTATCTTGTCGACTATGATTCTAAATGTACTAGATACATATGTATTGATGTATCAATTGATACATATCAATATTGAACGAGATCAATACTAAAACTAATACCGATACCAATAACCATGCCCTATCCCAATGGGTCAAATAACAGAAAAGAGCGGGAAACTTTGGGTCCATTTTGGGAGAGGACCTGGCAACTGGACCAACATGTTAAGGATTTAGCCAATGGAATACGGGAAATGTGGGGTCAAACCCAATATGGGATTCTCACCAAAAATTTTCCCCCCTTTTTTAAATGTCGCATGAGGCCTACTGTGATGGTTACCATTGCCCCAGTACATATGTGGCTAGCCTCTATAAATAAGCATATACACGTGTCGAATTATAAATTCTCTATGTGGTCCCTACCCACTTGGCCCCTTCAAGAAAATTGACCGTGAGTCCGTGAGTGACGCGTAGATTCCATAATTTTATATATTGGGACCCCCGTGGAGGTACGGACGTGTTGGACCGCTTACTGAAGCTACACCCACGTTTCAACTTTTAAGTTTTCCGAATTTTGAACCCTAATTGTGAATTTACCATCATACCCCTCTCTAAATTTGGGATCCAACTCTTTTCATAACGTCCATTGCCCAGGTCTTTCTCATAACTACCTGGACGAGCTGTGTCCAAGTGATGATTCAACGGTTATTAGTATTTCATTTTCCACTTCTTTGTCAATGTCTCTTTCTCCATGCCTTCTCTCAAAAAGCTAAATCACTATTTGGACACGTGGTACTTGCTCAGGTAACTAGGCGATGGACTAAGGAAAAGAGTTGAATCCATGAATTTGAGACTTCAGTGCTTCAACTAGAGAGGCCCACAGATCCAAGGGTTGAACGGTTGCAGATGTTAGGGTTAGTCTGTGAGCGTGTGCACATGTGATCGAATTTTTGTTCTTCCCTCCTTATCCGTAGAAACAGTAGTGAGAAAAAGTGGTGACCCAGGTGAACCCAGGTGAGGTAGCTACTTTGATTCCTTTCTCTCTGACATGACAGGCTGATATGACTGGTCCCCACACTATGACACTTCTGCATTGGCTACATTGATTTTACAGATCTCATATGAAACTTCGAGCCGGGTTGTCAATCGGTCGGTTATGATAAGGATACATCGGTTTTGATTTGGGTTCGATTTGATTTTGTTTTCTGATCGGTTTTGTTATCTGATTGATTTAGATTTACCATATAAATCATACTATCATATAAAATATAAAAGTTCATACTTTATGGCTAAACTTTTCTTAGACTATTTTACCCATTTTATTTATTTAAATATCTTATCTTTTTTCATTATCTCTTTTTTCAATCCTTTTTATTTTTTCAATATTATTGATATCCTTTATATTTTTTTAATATTTAGTTATTCTCTAAAAAATTAATTTCTTTATTCTTCACATATCCCTTTCTTTATCTATCCCTCCCTCACTTTTCTACTTTCCTTTTCAACATTTCCCTTCTCTCTCTCACGTTGCTTTCTTTAAAATCCTTAATTTATTTATTCTTCTCAGATCCCTTTCCTTGTCCATCCCTTCCTCATTTTTCTCCTTTCCTTTTCAACATTTCCCTTATCTCTCTTACGTTGCTCTCTTTAAAACTTTATAAATTAATTTTTTTTTTACCAAAAAATAAAATCTATATTTTCATCTAAAAAAATATCTTACACGCTTCTATATTTTTCTCTTTTGATCTATATTTTTTCTTTAAAAATCCTATATTTAAGGAATATTTTTTATCAAAAGAACCATCCTCTCTTTAAAACCCTTCGATATTCATATTCCTATATTTTAGGAATTGAAAATAAAAAAATATATTTAAGAAGACATCCATTTTAGGAAAGGATCAACTTTACTTATCTATTTTGATAGTAAGACCAAGTGGAGAACAACACCTTGCCACTCAAACAAGGATCAAAATCATCCAAGCTTTGGCAGCAAAAGGGGACGGTTTTTGGGATCTTTATCTTATTATTTTTTATAACTATTTTGTGTGCTATGTAACCCTCCGCGATTAGGGTTTTCAAATTAGTTTATTTATTGGGATCCTCCTTATTTGTCTCTATCTTTCTTTCACATTTTAGTTTTACGCCTCTCTCTCTCTCTTAAATATCTTCCCACTTCTAATAAGTTTGTTTATTTTATTCCATTAAATTTCATCCCCTTATTTGTCTCAAATCTCAATATTAATTTAGTCGCTTAATATCATATTAGTCTCCTTATTTCTCTCTCTCTCTCTCTCTCTTTATATATATATATATATGAAATATCTTCCTTCACTCTTAATAAAGTTCTTTATTTTATTTTTTAAAAAATCAGTCTCCTTATTTGTCTCAATACCAATATCATGAATTAATATTATTTTTTTTGTCTTATTTAATTCTAAATTAGTCTGCTTATTTATCACAAACTACCACGCCCACCACTCTCTCTCTCTCTCTCTCTCTCTCTCTCTCTCTCTCCATATATATATATATATATATATAATATCTCTCCCTCATGTATGGCCAATAATTTCATGCTACCTATTTTGGTAAATAATTTCATGCCATCATATCCCTAGAATCCGTCATTCTCCAAAATTTCATGCAATTAGTTCATACCATTAGGGCTATTATTCGATTCCCTAGAATCCAAAAATCCCCAAAGTTTTCATACTTCTCTTTACTCATGATGAATTATTTGGTTGATCAATATTGTCTAATGGTTTTTTTTTTTCAAGGTATTTCCCCCCAAATTCATTACCCTTCAATAGTAGATTCTTAATTCAACGGTATTTGTTCTCAATTTCTCCTCCTTTTGATTGTAGTTTGACCTTCAACTTGCAATATGCGAGAGAAATCCTCAACATGTTGGATAAATCAGTAGCATAGTAGTAATATTGGATAAATTAATAGCTAGATGATAAGCTAAGTTAATTTATGCTTTATTAGTTATCATTGGCTGCAAGTTCTTTTCCAGTAGCTAGCACTCTTTCCCCTCCTTTCTTCATCACAACTCAGTGGTGCTTCATCCCGGTGGTGCATGTTCATGTTGTCTTCATGTTGTGCTACCACTTTGTCATATTTCAAAAATAATCATTGTAAATTTTCTCCATGAATACAATACAATTGGATGAAGTTTGTGACCCTATTATGTTTAAGCAGCTCGATATTACATCACTTCAAAAGTCTTTAGAGGAGATTTTTGCAGACAAATCTTAGAGGAATTGGAATGGTGTAGCCTATTGCTTTGACACTTCAGTTGGGTCTTGCATTAGTGGATACATTCTCCACCAAATGTGGTATAGTTAAACTTTGATGGGAATTTTTTTTGGTAATTCAAGCCCTTTGGTAAATTGGAGTGTTCATGGGTGCAAAATTATGTTACTCTGTTCCAGTGGTTAATGATGTTGGAGCTCTCTTTCAGAAGTCAATTACCATTGATTTACGATATTAACCACTCTCTCTTTTAGTTTATCTAGTGCAAAAAAAAAAACAAAAAGGTTAAAAAAAGGGAAAAAGAAGAAAAGCTACAATCCTGTAAGTTAATCAAATTTATAGACAATTAAATCAATTCTTTTTGTTCTAAGCTTCAATTTCTTCTCAATTTTCTTTATACATGATTTAGTTTGACTTTACCTCTATTTGCAACTAAATTATTATCTGTGATTTAGCCCGTCGCTCCAGCTGAAAATAATATTGTTTCTCATGAAACAAGGGTATGCAAGAGTTGTTTCCTCACTCTTTTATGAAATATTTTCTATCACTCTTAATATTACTCTTTATTTTATTCCTTTAAAAAAATTAATCTCCTTATTTGTCTCAATTTCAATTTTGTGGCTCAATAACTTATTTGTCTTGCTTGCTCCTCCTTTGGAACTGGTGACTTGAAACCCCCCTAACGGCACTCTGGTTCTCTCCCTTAATCTGTGGCTTAATTTTATTTTATTTTTCCTGGTGTATTACCTAACTTCAATTGTTTATAGATGAACTAGAACTACTTTCTACTTGTGGATTTGTTGTTCAAATTCATAGGAGAGGCCTCCATTGATTTATAGGATTTATTCTCTTTTTACTTATTATTAGGATTTTGTTATAAAACCTTTCCTCTTTCTCTAACTGCCCATTATGGGGTTGTGATCCACCCTTACATTCCATCCTACCTATGGCTGTGAGCTCCATCTTATGGTGGTGATTTTAAAGTTTTTAATTTCGCTTCGAACTTAACTTTTAGTATCTATTTATTCTAATTTGCAGTTTGTTGTTTTTTTCCCATATTGGGTTTGCAACTTGATCTTTAGAACAAGGATCAAATACTTAAGAAATCTTTTTGGAGTCCTTGTTAAGTGCAGAGAAATGATGGGTTCATGGCCAACGTAGTGTAAAGAAAGGATCAAATGCTTTAGAAATATGGTCGTTGAGTGCAGATATCAATTTTCCCTAATATTTTGGTGATTGTTTAATTACTTCATATTTTCTCACATGCTCACGTGGGCATTTTTATATGGATTTTTGTGAATTAAACAATAAGATGCATGCAAGAAACTCTCCTTGTTTTTTATTTGTACATAATCTTAATTGTTTTAGGGATATTAAAAACTAAAGAACATTGTCCAGGCTCCAAAATAATACTCTTAATAATTTGAAAATTTTGGATTGGAATTTAATTTATTTTTGTAGCTAATGTGGTTATGTTTTATGGGGAATTGTCAGTATTGGACTCAAACTATTTATCTCAGATTAGATAGAGGGGATTAGATGTTAGTCTAATTATTTTTTTTTGTTCGTTCAGGTTCATCATACATTTTTGTACTTCCCCAAGTTGTTGACATGAGGATATTTGGTGGACATTCAGAAGTTTCGGCATGGTAAGTTGTCTTTACTTTTGGATACATCTATAGATACTAATATAGGTTCTCAATGATTTTCGTTATTTTTGAACTATTATGACTTCTTCTACTTTCTTGATGTAATTTATCTAAACTTCTTTTAAATGCTTCTTCACTAATGCAAAATTGAGGCAATTATCTTTAGGGTAATTTACAGCGCCACCCCCTGGAGAATACCAGTATTATAGGAACACCCCCTCTCTTTCACCAAATTAGACTCAAACCCCCTATCGTCAGTCTCTCAGTAAAGGAATATACCTTTTATGCTGATGTCAGCTATTATATTTTATTTGAAATAAGAAAATGCCCTTACTAAATGTGAAGTCCCTAAAATGCCCATGTAATGAGTCTCATCCTCAAATCAATAGTTCCTATACCATTCTCCCAAATCAAGCACCAGCGATCACGGTGGTGGGGGCAGCGGCATCGGTGACAGTGGCGATCAGCACAAACTCACAGATGTGGTGGGTAGCGGCGTCGGTGATAGCGGCGATCAACACGAACTCACAACGGTGGCGGGCAGCGGCATCGGTGACAGCGATGATCAGCATGAACTCACGGTGGTGACAACAGCGGCATCGACAATAGAACTCTCTCTCTATGGTTATTGATTCTACATTGGAGGTTTGACGACTGAGTTTTCCAAATCACCGCCGCTAACACCACTCCTCCACCACTCTCTATGGCATTGGGATTAACTGTAATAGCAGAGAGAAAATTGCTACAGTCAATATGCCCATCGCATACGGAATGCATTATATGAACACCCAGATCACTGTATAGAGCAGAAAATATATAAAAAATAAAAAAAAAAAAAAAAAAAAAAAAAAAAAACCAGAATCAAGAGAGAATCAAGACAGTGATCACGGTGGTGAGGGCAGCGGCATCGACGACAACACCGTGGAGAGAAGGGGAGGGGTGTCAGCGTGGTGGAGGAGTGGTGTTAGCAGCGGTGGTCTGGAAAACTCAGCAGTCAAACCTCTGATGTAGAGAGAGAGTTCCGTTGCCGATGTCGCTGCCGTCACCACCATGAGTTCGTGCTGTTCGCCGCTGTCACCGATGCTGGGCACCAAACCTTCTCCCTCACCTCTTGTTTCTCCACCGCAGCCGTCGTCGCCTCCGCCTCTGCCTCCATGTTTGCACGACCTTTGCCTCCATGTCCGCCACCGACAGATCCGACCTCATTGGACCTGAATTAGAGAGGTTGCAGAGAGGTAAAGGTTATGAAACAATCATGGCCATGAATAGGAATGGGAGGAGGAAGAAGATGAAATTGAGTCCGGTGAAATCCTTTATTTTGATCCAAATACCGGAGATGGAGACTTGCACGGGCACCATCAGAGGTAGCACCACTCGTTGTCGACGGAATGAGCACAACTTGCAGACGACAGAAACTCGGGTACTCTGGATCTCGCCAGACTCACAGGTTGAGGTACGAAAAAGGAACGAGGGAGAGAGTGTGACAAGTGACAAGGGTGATTAAAGGGTATTTTTGGAATAGTATAATATTGGTGTTTTACTCATAAGGGCAAAATTTTCATTTCATAACATCACTTAACATAAATTGACAGCAAGGGGTCCAAGTCCAATTTAGTGAAAGAGAGGGTGTGTCCCTCTAATATTGGTATTCTCCAGGGGGTGGCATTGTAAATTACCCTTATCTTTATTATGGTTTGTGTGTATCTTTATTATGATTTTTTCATCTCTTTATATTATTTTTTGCCCTTCAATTTTTAGGTGTTAATATACTCACATCCTCTACCATAAATACATCCCCTACATCTCCCTTCATATTATCTTATGCCCCTTGTTATCTTTATCTTTCTATCTCACACACATATCACATCTCCCTCAAAACGAAGACATAAACTTGTGACTATATAACTAAGTAGTCGGCCAATTTTGGATGTATGTCAAAATAATATTTTATTTTCATATATTCATTTATTCTTTAATGCTTTGTTTATCTTTATGTTTTTCACATTCAGCTACCCTTTCTTGTAGCAATGCTTATTTAAACTTTCAGTAGTCATCAATTCTCTCTTCTCTCTCTCTCTTTGTCTCTCTCTCAATGTAAGACAACACATATAGCTTTAATTTATTTGTAGTAATTTCTTACCCCACGTGCATATGCACGTATATTTTTTACTAGTATATATAAATGTATGAAAAAAATGTGTGTGTGTGTGTGTTTTTTTTAATGAATATTGGGTTGGTATTGATTTCTAAATGGGTTATGTCGAGGCTGTTTATATCCAGTTTTTGAGTTCTATTCAGTGTCTTATTGGTTTTGTTGTGATCTAGTTTGGTTTTGGTGTCGCAAAACCAAGTTCGAAACATGATCCTGGAAGCTCACCTTGATTTAGGTTTGGCTTGATTTATTGATTTAGGCTAGTTTTTGAGACTTATAAACTACTTGTACATCTACGAGAATGTTTCACATATGATCAATAGATGACATTTGATCCATCTGCTATCATGGTTATAAATATCAATATCAAGATCCGTATCAGTCTCGATCAATATCTACATTAATACCGATACTTATAAACCGTATCAGATAGTTTTGTTTTCAATTTCAATTAAAAATATTGCTTGTTTACTTTTTATTTTTTTATCTGATACCAATATTTATAATCATGCATTCACGCCTGATGCCATAAAGAGTCCATAGATTGATATTTATTGAAACAAAAAAGACCGATATCATTAGCCAATCATGCATGAAGCATGCATGTACAAGTAGGTAATCCAAATTTATGAAACTTCCATGTCTTCAACCTTTGTATAAGTCCGAAACCCTCTCATCATTAATAGATATTACTTAGGATCTAAACATCTAGGTGTTATAAAAGCTTGTTACAATTATTGTTTAAGAAAAATATTAATGCATGACAAAAAATTTTTTTTTTTGAGCGACTTATCTATATATTTTAAGTATTTCATACATAAATACATTGGTGGATACACGTATATGCATACATGAGCAAGAATGAACCATCTCTACAAAAGCGGGAAAAAAAAAAAGAAAAACTACTTGTAAATATAATAGATTTAGGGGGCCGAGGTTTTGTGGTCGATCAAACCACATAATCTTACATGGTATGCTCGTGATATTTGCCATATGGCAATTTAGATGGTACATATAATATGGTCAGGTATATCACAAGTTCCTTTTTCTCACATATCACGTTTTAATTTAAAAGATTATTTTGCTAGATGGCAAAACAAAATAATGACACATTTGATGTTAAAGGTTGCACATATATGCATTAGAGGAAAAATAGTTGAACTTGAAGTTGAAATTTAACATGTGGTTAATCCATACAATTGATTGGACATCCAATAGTCGAAATTGCTACAATAATCTTCCACATGGCATGACTAAATGTAGGCCTGCGAAAAATTGCGTGGTCTGCGGACCACTTAACGTTCTGCCTAATTTTAACGTGCTAACTGACTTTGAGTTTCATATTTTTTTGGGTACAAAAATTAATGCTTCATTAGAGTTGATAAGGGAAAAGCCTTACTGTTTTTTGAATCTACTATCCTAGTAAGTTCTGTTGGCCAGCCTACCGGGCGCTAGTAGGGCCATTGACCACCTACCTGCTCCTACACACACCCAACCCACTAACACAGCATACGATAGAGCTCGATCCCATGACCACCTCCCTTGAGCATCGGATCTTCAAGCAAAAGCTGCCACTACTAGGTTGATCATTATCTTTTCTTTTTAATTTTTATATAGTGACATCCTAAAAGTAGTTTTACTGTTTATCTTTCACATTGCACATCATGCGGAAGCAAAATTCTCTTATATTAGCGATCATTAATCATAATTCCAAGAAAGATAATGGAGAGAGATTACTCAATTAACTATGCTTTTTCGTCTATACTTGAAAAATTAAAACCACTAAAGATAAATAAATGCTAAGCATACGTAAACATTTACCTTTAGCCATTTTTTAGTATATTTATGAGAAAAAGGATCTAAGTATCTTTGATCAATTGGAATTAGGAATATCTTATGCTCCCTCACAGAGATTATTTTATTTATATTTTGAAGGAGAGAGGAAAATAAATAAAAAATCCAATGATTCGACCTTATGATTAGACTCTTGTGTAAGGAATGAAATCACCTCCCCATGGTCTAATGAGACGGATCAATGACTCTAGGAAAGAATTCCTCCTTCCCAGTCGATGAAAGAAAGTTGCGTCTTTCTTTTTCTTCCACCCCACCGCACCGCCCAACATTTTGTTTTGTATAGTTTAGTCAAATTAGCTTTATTTGATCATTTCTTACTTGGCTTTCCTTTGTACTCAAAGGAGTAATTGCCTTCTTCCGGTTTGAACTAGTCCATATCCATTTCTGTTGATAAGACACCAAGTTATGGTCTAATGCTATAAAATAATTATTAGATTTGGATTTGAATTTGGATTTAGATTTAGATTTGGATTCAACCATAGGTGATACTTAATATATATATATATATATATATATATTCTTTTTTTTTTGAGGTGCAAGATGAAATTGTTGGTAGTGTTAATTTTCATTATATTGGTGATTGCTTGTCTTTCAAAGAGTTTTGCTATAATGGCAGCCACATACGTGATTTTCATGTGTAATACAAAATTGGGTTGTTACAAGAGTTGCTAGATATTTAAAATATAGATAAATAAATTAAAATAGTCTAATTTATTAAAGATAATGAGAGATGCCTAAACAATTACAGATCATGCTTAATACAACAAATAGTAAGTGAATGGTAACTTTATTTCATTGTTGAAGGAACCGGTGTGTGGTGTTGCGCTGATGAGATACCCTTCAATGCTGGTCATCCTCAAAGCATGAGGGAGGTGATGCTGTTCTTGTACAATCTCCTCTTTGGCATGGTGTGATTCTTGACAGCCTCTGTGTCAGAAGATGGCCGCATATATTTCCAGTGATTGCCTTGTTGGCTGTGTTACAGTCAGAAGGTTCAAACTTGAGACCTCCTGGTGAACATGTGTTTTTTACACACTATAGCTCACCAACTGCACTAGGCAGTTGTTGTTGTAGCTATTGGCTTTGTCCATCCCCTAAGTTGGAAGACCCCGTCAATGACACATATGACAGATTGGTCATATTCTGTTCCTTGGTTTTGGATATTATATATCCTAACCCTGTGTATTACGTGCCTTTTATCTTCTAAATGAATTTCAAATTACCAAAAAAAATAAAATTATTTCATTGTTGTTAGTTAGATGAGTAGTCTGTATGCCCACGACAACAACAAAAGTGATGCCTAGAAGAATAGATTTTCTTGAAAAGATTATCCTAAATTAACGCGAGTTTTAATTTTCACAATTCAAACATAATGTTTTGGAAAAAGATTCTCTAAACCACTGGGGTTTCCTACACCTTGTCACATGAAAAATTTTAATCATATTTTGTCTCTCCTAAAATAATGAATATAATAGTTCTTATGATAGGTCGTAGTGGAACCCTGGTGATTGAGAGAACCCTTGCCCTAATTATTTATTTTTATCTAAAATTCTCTTCCTAAAGCATATGCGCAGTGAAACTTACCAAAAATATGGATATAGAATTAGGTGAACATTTCACAAGCTTTGACTAAAACCGATTAGACATGTTATCAAGTTTTTAAAGAGTAATTATAGTTATTTTAGACTAAACGTTGAAGATTAGAAACCAAATATCATGCATGAACCATGGAATTGCTATGCATTTTTCATATGGTTTTTGCTTAGAAAATCTTCACCGAGCATTATGACTCTTATACCTACGTGTCTTTAGTGCATTATGATTACAGTCATGGGAAGAAATAAAATATTATTTCTTCTCCTTTTCATAAAGAAAATAAAAATACAAAAAAAATTAATTTTCAAACAACTGATTGGCCCTCATAATACAACCACATCAATATTTTTGTTTCCATAGAATTTGACTTTGAGGCATAAGAGGATAAACCCTGTTCCACATCAATTCTCCATCAAAACCTATAAAGATTTGGGTTGTCCAATGTGGAGTGGACAGAGGTAGGAGACAGTTGATTAACAAAATAAGATAAAAATGACTAAGAGTAATTGACATTTGATAATGGCTTCTTATGTGTATCCATTATTAGGGTTTTATTTATTATATCTAAAGTTCCAAACTTACCTATCAGGTACAGTCTCTTTGACACCATTAGTGACATATCTCATGTTTAATTGGAAATGGAGGTCTTTGTATTCAATCCAAATCCAAACTCATCCCAAGATATGAATGTTTTTGAATTGGTCCAATGGTGCGTTTGGGATCAATTTCTTTACACTTTTCTTTTTTCTCTTTTACAAAGAAAACCAAACCTCTAACTCTTGAGGGTCCCGGATCCTCTTCAGTCACTTAAAAGTATTGGTGAAAATAGGGATGTCAAAATTCAACCCGAACTGGTTGGACCAGCTAGAACCAATTCCTACATCCGTCGTGTTAGGTTTGAGTGTTCAAAATCAATATATAATGGAAACGACTAGACCAAGCATGAAGAAGGAAATTTTTTTTTCTTCATAAGTGAAGTGATCATGCGATTGAGCTCTTAGGTCATAATTACAATCTCACCCCTTATTGACAATTCAACAATTTTCTACCCTTTGGGCATTAGATGTTACTGATTCTAAGCAAGCAACATAGGGGAGTGCATCAATGAAGTGCGATAAAAATGTACATTTGAGGCAAGGAGGTCATTTCATGTGAGGAAGAGATACACATAAGTACTACTGTACCTACCCCAATAGCTTACAAAACATTTTTCATTTTAATATATCAAAATCAAAACTATTAATGATCCGATAATGGATCCAAAGCTTGTTAAGTGGAGATGCAAACAGATGAGATCTGAATATCCCTTGGCTGGATACGGATATGGGTGTGAATCAAATTAGGGTTTTTGACCATTTGTTTACATTCCTGACTTGTGTAACATGATATTACTCTTTCTAACCGATACAATACTCTATCAATCCATGTCTCTAAATTGTCTTATCTCTTTTCCTTATTCTCTAGAACTTATCTGAGAACCCTCAAGATCATAAACTACTTAATTTTTTTTTATTTATTTATTATTAGTTGATATTTATTACAATCTAATAGATTATGTTTTGGAGTTTTCGAATTTCGATAACCGTAAATGAATAAGGAGACAAATCGAATTTAAATTTTCAACTTTACACCTTATTGTTCAACCAATCTGATAAAATCCAAATTAAATCAAAACCAAATCTCACCTTCTCGTTTTGACTTTATTTTACAACAGATACATGCAAAAACCCAGTTCATTTCGATCAAAACCAAATCAAACCAAACCAAACTAATGGTTTGATATCCATTGATGAATTTTGATGAAACAAAACAAAGGGGAACAAACTGTAGGATCCAACAGGTCTCATACCCCACACCCACTTTTGTTTAACTAATACTTTCTAGTTGATTGGAAAAGTCTCAAAAGGAGGATATTGCTAGGTTCATAGACAAAAATTCTTGCATTTAGTTTATCACACGACAAATCCACATACAAGAAAAGAGAGAGAAAAAACACAATGTGCTTGAATTGACATCCATTTTACAATTGATAAGTACCTCCCAAACACACCAAAAAAGATGTTGGAGGAAAGTGTCTAGTGTTGACGTTGAAGTAAGGAAGTGAGGTCCCCCACACTAAATGATTTATAGTACGTGGTGACACGTAGATGGAGAGCTCAATTAAGATTAAAAAAAAAAATACCAATTGGGTGGGTGGGTGGGTGGGTGGTGGTGGTGGTGGTGGTGGTGGTGGTGGGTTTGGGCCCAATATTCTCATGATCATGGTTTTAAGTATCTCCGATACCGATATGATACCCTCCGATACGTATCTTAAATTTAACTGATCGCTACGATACACATCGATACGATACATGAAATTTTTAAAATCCTTTCGTATCGATATATATCCTACAATACATACCGATATGTATCAATACACTACCAATACACATTGATACGATACGATATGCCTCGATACGACTATGAAAATTATAAAATTAAGGTAAAATGTACGTTTCGGTATGTATTGGTACGTATCGGTGAGTATCGATATATATCGGTACGTATCGATGAGTATCCATACGTATCAGTGAGTATCGGTATATACCGATACAGTGCGCTATGGTCATATAATGGCCAAGATGGGTAATTTTTTAAAAAAACACAATTTTTTGAAGGGTTTTTGTTCCAAAGTTGCTGTCAGCCATATTTCTCTCTAACTAAAGTGGAAATCAAGGTTGGGAACAAGGATTTTACATTTATGGGATAACTACAAACCTTGAATTCTTAGTACAATATCCTCAATTTAGTGTTTATGCATAATACATGTTATCAATAGTTTTTTTTAACAAACTCTTTATGCAAAAGTGTTTAAAAAAAAATGTTTCCTATCCATTTATGTGTGTATCTTTAGCGTATCTTAGTGTATCTCCGATATAATACGATACTCTCCGATACGTATCTTAATTTTGGCCGACCGATACGACGATCGATACCGATACTTTAATCCTTGCTCATGATCAACCTAAGGGAATTAATGGGTTGGTTCGGTCCAGTTTTGATCGGTTATTTAGTCAATCTGAACCCAAATCGTTAAGGAGGTTTTCGATTTGGATCAGTGCATTTGATTGGTCTAATTTGATTTTGGTTTCTATCTAATTTCAATTCAAAATCAAATCAGTAAGGATTTGATTCGATATGATTGGTCAAACCAGTTTCGCTGAACTTTGACATCTTTAGATCAAACAAATAATAATGGCTTTTCATATTGTGTGTAAATTAGGTAGCTTATTAGGTTGTTTGTTTACTTACTTTTCAATAGATGGGAAAGCAAAGTCTTTCTCTTTGTTGGTGTGGGAAAAAGATTCCATTTATAAAAAAGTGCATTTTTTGGAAAGGAACTTTTAATTTTGAGAAGCTTATTTTCATTCATTTTCAACTTAACGTGATTCATATACTTATTTCTTATATTTGTTGTTTGGTTTTGGTCAACTTATCACCGCAAGGGAAGAAGAAGAAAAAAAAAAAAAAAGAAAAAAAAAAAGGAAAATATAATCATGGAAATATAGAAAAGTAACCTAGGTCTTTCTTTTTGTGCCTTATTTGAAGATGAAGATTAAGAAGAAGATGCTGGAAATGGAATTCCGTGCACGTGTTTTTCTTAGGTAGTAGGTAGTGTAGTGGATAGGTTGGTGGTGCCTGTGATGTTGCTTGAATGGATAAGGAAAATTTTTAAGTTTTATCTACTTCTTAGTTGGTACAAGTGCCTAATGATAGAGGCCATCTAGTCGCACATGGTTGGTTTAGAGAGGCCTAATTAGTTTCCACCAATTTAAAGCTCTACATTGTTTTTTTTTTTTTAGGCAATCAGGACTTGTAAGCCACGGCATGGACACAAAAAGGGTTATAATCCGGCTAAATTAGCTTAATCTGGCTATAGACGCTGGTTATCGCCTTTCAGTGGCTCCCGATGGGGACACTTGCTTGCATTGGGAACACCTGATTATTAATCAATTGTTGCTTGAGTTTGACACGTTTAGTAATTGGTTGTGCCAGTCTAGGGTTTTAACTGGTTGGTTCAGGTCAGGCTTACAAATGCGAGCTAATTTTTGACACCATGGTCTTAATGGGCCGGGCTTGCTAGATTTAGATCTGTTTGAGGACCCACTTTCAATGATTAATGCCCCACTTTGCTTGGGCTCTTGTATGGGCTTCCATCAAGATACTATTGGGATTAGATGGGCAACAGAAAGAAATTGTTTTATATGGTTCTTCTCCATTGTAATTTGTAGGACACTTCACCAACAAAAAAAAAAGGGTAATTTGTAGGACAGACCTTTAAAGTACACGTTGTTCTTATTCTTCACGCATTCACTTTAGGGCATTTTCTTCCCCCTCTCTCTCTCTTTCTTGGGGCAGGTATCTGCATTAAAGTTGTCGTAGAAGACATCACTGATGAAACCAAATTGATATGCAGAGCACCATTGTCGGCCAAATTGTCTGTTTGTACTCCATTAGCTTTTTCCCAGTGACCATGTTGAACATGAACCTAGTCAGTTTTTTCTCGGGGACCATTTTGAGCATGAACCTACTCAGATCTCTCTCTCTCTCTCTCTCTCAAGACTATCAACCTCAAGGTTTACAATGGAAAGGAGGGAGGGGCAAAGGAGACACGTGATCGGATGGACCATGATCCGTAGGGAGAGGGTTTTATACCTAAGGTTAGACAAGACATGAGGGAGGCGTTGACGGGACATGTTCTTTAGTCTCGCGTAGACTGGGTTAATTGATAACCTCTAACACCCATTTCATAGTCACAATGCATTTTAAAGTCGTGGGGCCTATGGAACAAACTGGATAATATTATAAAACTGATGCAGTTTCATATGGATTCATAACAGACAACTACTTTTCCAAATCGTGTCTGTGATGTGCACCTCTTTTTTTCTTTTTTGTGTTATTCTACTAAACGTTCTCTAATGAGTTAACTTCCAGATTAACCTCTTCTTTGAAGTGATTCACTCCTGCTTCATAGTTCTCACTTCAATGTCTATAAGGGTAGCAATTTCTGAGGTAGGTGATATTTGATGAATAAGATGCGAAAAAAAAAATTTGGGTTAAAGTTGACGTGTCCATTTCAATCATTAGATAGAGAGGATAAGATCTAGATTAGCTAATGTGTCAAATTTTAGAATTAAATTCAATCAAATAACCACTGAGTATCATGCAATCCATCGTGTATGTCTATGCATATATACCGATACTCTAACCATTGTTGTGCACTTTCTATGTCATAAAAAAAAAAAAAAAGGAAAATCATGAAAATGGACAACTCAGAGTCTTGTGTCTCTAAGAAACATCACAAACAATTGTGACACAAATAATTACACATAAAAAATATATTTTTGTCTAGGAAAAAGAAGGCTGCTATATTACTTGGCCGGTGGAGGCTAATGGGATAAACACAGGCATCTAAAACATGTGTGAACACATAGGCGCGGGGTGGTCATTTCCACCCTCCATGTGTCGCCTGGCAGCAATACCCCACCCTTAAAAGGGACATGTTTCCCTCGACGTCAGTGTACCATCGGCCTCTCACATGGTCTTATTTTTTTTTTCTTTTGCCCTAATCAATGCTCGGCCTATTCCTTAGCCCAAATGGCTAATCTTTAACCTTAAATTTCGTTTGGGCCTTTTAATTGCTCATACGACTGAAGGCTCAAAACACTATAGCGCGCTGGAATTGCTGGATCATTGATGCTAGTTGGGTTGGGCCTTCGGCCTACCTCAGCAAGGCCCAACTTAGAGCCTAATAGTTGCAAGTGATTAGGTTCGGGCTCTAGAGTTAGCTTCGGCGCTCCCTCAGTTCGATAGCGCTCTCCTGAGGTGTGAGGTCTTTCAGTAGCTGTCTAGCTGAGTTCGAGTAATTGAGTTAGGGTTTCCAGAAAAAAGCAGAATCATGTAAGCTTCAAGCAGTGGGGATTCAATGAGGATCAGGTGACATCCAATGTGAAGTACTTCACATGAACTGAATTTGAAGTTCGAACTCGTCTGTGGTGAGAAGAGAATCGCTGATCAAGGATGTAAGGTTGAAAGCTTGTTTCTCTTTCGTTTTCTATTCCAGTTTCAATCTTTTTCAGGAAATAGAAATGGTTGATTTTTATTCTCAATTTTTTCGATTTGATTTGATTATATTGAGTTCCTTCCATTCTTACTCTCCCCTTTCATCCGGTCTAATATTGGGTTGTTTTCGATTTCAACTTATTTTTGATTGAGAACTGAAAGAATAGATCGTGCTGTTACTAGTATTTGATTGTCAGATGTTCAGACTTGTAGATCTTCTATTTAAATCTATAAATTTGCCATTTTTATTTCGAATTCCTTTTTCTGTTTTAGTAGCTGTGATTAGATTGTAAGCTTCAACAGAGACAACACATTCAAGTGTCTAGATTTCTTATGAAGGTCATCTAGAAATCTTCATAGCTGAAAATCTGAAGATTTCAGTATTGTTTCCTTTTGGACATCTACTTGCTTGCTGGCATAACCACAGGCTTTGCTTGATTTGTGCTAATGAATCATGGTTGCCATTGATGAAAACACCAGGCATGAGCCATAAACAACATTTGCGCACCAGGATGCTTTTGTACCTGGGTTGGTTGTGGTGAGGAAGAATACGCCTAAATGCTAATAATCTGAGTTATAAATCTATAATGTCACCAATGGGTAAACATGTTTTTATTCTTTAATCATGTGTGGTTATCAGAAAATTATTTGTATGACTAGTTATGTTTCAGGATTGAAAATGCGCTTCTTTGATTTTGATGACTTTATCTTCCTATCTCTATGGCTTGTTTGGTTGTAAGGGGAATTAAAAGGAAGGGAAGTGAAATTTTCATACTTAAAAAAGAAATATATGTAATCATTACCCATGTGACTTTAACATTAACTTCAAATCATTCCAAATTTGGTTATAAAATTTCACTTTACTTTGCATCCAAAACCCTTTGCTATAATATGTAAAATAAAAATTGCGTGTAAAATATATCATTACTAAATATGGTTAAAAATTAAGTAGTTTATACAATCATATGGGGTAATGATTTTAAACATTTATTTTTAAAGTATGAAAATTTCACTTCCCTTCCCTTTAAATTCCCATTGCAACCAAACGGAGCCTAACTGTGTAAATGTGTTTCTGTCTGAAGCTTGGTTGTAAAGATACCAGAGGGTTAGTAGGAGACTTTCTCACCAATCTATTCCTCTCTCTTTCAACTCTATACCTCTAAGGAAATCACTCTTTATTTATTTTCTTATCTTATCTCATCTCTTCCATATCTCTCATACACCTTGTTTACCACCAAAACAGAGCTGAGGCTTTTTTGTTGCTGCTGCTTAATGGAATTGAGTAGCTCTGTTATGCTTGATTCTTGTTATTTTGATTGACAATGGTTTCTGTGCTCATAAACACTTTTTGCCAAGGATGACAACATTAGGCATGAACCTCAACAACATATGCGCACCAAGGTATATTCATACCTGGGTTGTTGGTGGTGAGGAAGAATGTGCCAAAATGCTAATCTGAGGCTTAAGTATCACTATATTTAAATATTAGCATGTTTTTATTCTTTCCCTCTGGTTGAAACACCCCCCAACCCCAACCCCAAAAGAAAAGAAAAAAAGGGAAAGGAAAAAAACTCTTTAGCTATGAATCTTGCTGGGAGGTTTTTTATTTATTTATAAACATGGTTCATCTTATGATGGAAAAATGCTGTTATTGTTATGGTTTTTGTACTTTTACATACACTAAATGGAACTTCCCCACCTGAATTTTGGCTTTTCTAATCTGATATTCTTGTTGGAGCATTGTTGGATTTATAAACATGGTTCATCTGTCTAATCCTGATTCTTGGTTGATACTGTATCACTGGGTAATAAGGTAAGAAAAAAAAAAAGATTTTTTTTTTTATTGACAACCAGTGGTATTTATGTCCTAACCAGGCCGATCAGGATCGGATTGGTATCGGAATTTCTGATCCTATGACCATTCCAGTATCTTAAACCATGGTCTTGGATGAGGTTTTTAGACAAGTCCTGTTCTAACTATTATTCGTCTCTCCTCTATGTAGAGAGAGTTGGAGGCTTGTACATCAATAGAGATGGGGTAAATCTAAATAGTTCTATTTATCCCATTTTAGTCCTGTGTGAAGTTATCTTTTGTCATTGAGGTAAGGGTATTTTCTGGATGTAGAGATGTATTGGGTCGGGTCATGACCCGTACCCAGGAAGAGAAGTGAAGTCTGTGAATGAAATTCTTATATAACTGTAACCATTCTGAATCTACATACAGAAAAAAAAAAAAAGCATAGCTTTCTGTCTGTATCCATTTTACCCTTATTACTATTTTATAATGGGTTCTGTTTCCTACTGAAATAGGAGTGTATTAGGAAATTACAAAATCTGCCAGGTTCCCAGGAGGAGGAAAGTAGGAACCCTGCTTTATAATATATTGCTGAATTACTCCATACAGCTGCATCCATTAGCAGGGCTATCATATTAATTTTGTTCTCTTTGTGTCACCGGGCTTGATGGAGACATCAAGGTGTACAGACGCAAGAAGAAAAAGAAACAGCCATCTTTGTGGCTGGAAGAATAGAAAGAAGAGGAAGAAAGAAGAAGAAGAAAAAGGAGGAAGAAAAGGAGGCTCGATCTAGCCTTCCCAACACTGGATCGAATCCCTCTCTCTTTCCAGATCTCAGCAAATCTTGTGGGCCCCATTATTTGTTAGTTTAGTAGTTTATTTTTAGAATATTTTTTTCCTTGTTAGTCTTTTAATTAATTAGGAAACTACTTTACTAGTTGTTAGTTTTTAGGAAGTCATTATTTACTTTCCAATTGGATTTTTTATTTTATTTTTAGTAACTAAGTTTATCAATTATGTAATGGCCTAGGCCACGATGGAATCAATGAAAAATTATTGAAAGCAGCCTATGAGCAAACCTCCCCACCCCCTCTCACGATTCTTTCCCTCTCGTTAATCCCTCTCTTTTCCCCCTCTCGGTTCCTCTCTTTCTCGCCTCCTTTCTTTTTCTTGGTTTTTTTCCCTCTCCCTCTTTCTCTCGACTGTCTTAATAGTGCAACCTCTCTATTTTTTTTTTCTGGTATTATTGTTGAAGACAGGTGCTCTTCCCTCAAGCAGCGAAGGATCGATCAAAGTACCATTGTCTTCCTACACTATTGTTAGGGACACTGCTGCCTCTTCTTCAAGCAATCGAAGACTGACTGTTGCACTTTATTTTCTGTACTATTGTCAATAAATGCTGTCCTCCCTTCAAGCAAACAAGAGCTGCAACAATTTCGGATGGTTTTCTTCTACAACACTTAATCTGGACAGCAATCCTCAACCTCAGTAGACCTTGATTTCTTCTTCTCTTCTCTGTTTGGACAGTGGACATGTAAGTAATTAAATTAAACTCGCCACCCCCATTAATCCCCTGTTATATGTTTGCAGTCCATTATTATTGAAACCAGCCCTTGCCCCTTCATTTATGCCTATTTCAGTTACTGTTTTAAGACGTTTCTTCACTGTTATATCTCCAAAACCCTTGCTGATTTTCTATTTTAGTTGGCTGCTAGAGGACATTGATTGTTTGTCTATCTTATTTGGTGCCTAGATTGATTTGTGCTGAACTTAACATTCGCATGACGTTTGTTCCCTTCCCCATGTCCTCACTTGAAGCTTTAGTAAGTTATTATGTATTTTTTCACTTAGATTGATATTGCTCATGGCTACATGTTGATTTGTCTTTATTTATTGCATGTTGAATCTTGTTTTGTTGAGCATATCTAAATCCCAACCTAATCCCAAGACCCCCTTAAGTTTGTCTTACCTTAATTGAGTCACTCTTGTAGGGACCTTAGTTTTCTAGGAAATCCTCTACATCATCTTGGTATCAGAGCATGGTTTTGTCTAGGTTTAGGGTAATTAGTTACTGCTGTCCCTCGTTTACATGTCTTACCTTTTGAGGTCTAGTCTCCGTCACCATCTGTCCGTAGTCAAGTCTGAGCTAAGAGAGTGTTACCATAGATTAGAGGACACCATTTTTTTTATTAAGTTGGCGGGACCAAATAGCATTGGACGCTATTCCCTCCAAAAGCACATACTTGAGAGAGATTTCTGACCTCAAGATTGAAAGGGCTAACTACTTGTCTCAATTGGAGATTCTGAGTAGACCTTGAGTCTTTGGTGGCAACTGTACCTTGGCTACCCATCTCCTTATGTCCACTCGTAGTGGTAGAGCATACCAGGATATGTCTGACCCTCCTAGCACCTCCACCCAATCTGAGCAACTGACTGAATTCATAAAAACCGTCTAAGCCATACAAGAAACACTAGCTGCCCATCTCCAAGCCCTTACCGATAAGTTGGCTGCCTTCGAGACAAGTGCCCAAAACCCTGATAGACAGCAAGGCCATAACACAACTGGCACTGAACCTAAGGGCAGGGGCCCTAACCCTGTGGAAGAAAACGAGAATAACCAGACTGATTGTTATAACTAGATAGGGGATAGCTTCCAAGGCCTAGGGCATGGTAGGAATCGAGGTAGAGGTCGAGGCCCACCGCCAAGACACCAAACCCAATATGGAGATGATGAGGGTTATGAGCATCATGATAGGGGCTTTGATGTCAGGCGGATGATTAACGTAGATGCCCCTACCTACAATGGTTAGATTGATGCTAGGATCCTTCTGGATTGGATCAAGCAGATGGATAGGTATTTCGATTTCTACGATATGCCAGAGGAAGTCCGCTACCGATTTGCTAAGTTCAAGCTTATTGGAGCGGCCCAGGACTTCTTGACAGACCTAGAGTATCAGGAGCCACCTAGGACTTGAGCCAATCACCACCTGGGTAGAAATGCAAGAGCGGCTCAAGAGGGAATTTTTGCCTATCACTTATAGGCTCCAATTGTTGAATGAAATGAATACCCTGAAGTAATGAAAGTTGACTGTGACCGAATGCATGAGCAAGTTCAATGAATTGAAAATTGGAAGTCGTATTCGGGAGGATGTTGAGCAGACACTATCCAGATTCCTTACCAGACTCAACTCCGAATTCAGTCTCGTATGGCACCCCACCTGGTCCGAGACGTTCCACATGCCTTCAGGATAGCCCTTGAGGTGGAATCTTCCATGAGAACTTATTCTCAGAGGAAGAGCTTCAAAGCTAGGGAGTCCCAATTTAGAAAACCACCCCAAGGCTCAACTTGATTCTCAAAATCCCCTGTTGCATCACAGCGTCAATTTGACAACAAGGGTAAAGGAATTTTGGGAGAAGCACCCAAGAGGAGTGGGTAACAGTGCTTTAAGTGTCGTGGGTTTGGTCACTTCTCAAGAGAGTGTCCCACTAGGAATCTTTATGTCGGAGAGCAGACCCCTGAAGAAGGTGACCAAGAGAGTTTTCAGGACCACGAGTATGAGGGCCATAGGCCAGATGAGACCATATTTGATGAGGACATCGAGGAGGCCGGTGACCTCAAGCTTGGCATTGTGTGTTGCATGGTCTCACAACCTAGGAGTAGCGATGATTGGCGGCGAACTAAGATTTTCATCACCTACACATGTCATCAGGGCAAGAACTGCCACGTCGCCATAGGTAGCGGGAGTTGCATGAATGTGGTCGCCAAGAGCGTTGTTGCTAGAATGGGCCTCAAACCTGAACCGCACCCCAAGCCTTACTAGGTTGCCTGGGTTGATCAGTCCACCATTCTCGTTAATCTGATATGTTTAGTTCCCTTACACTTTGCAGGATATGAGGATCGAGTGTGGTGTGAGGTCCTAGAGATGGATGTTGCCCACATCATCCTAGGTAGACCCTGGTTATATGACTGGGATGTCACCAATTACGGGAAGTCTAACACCTATGTCTTTGAGTTCAAAGGGACGAAGATCAGACTGACCCCCAGTGCCCTTAGGGAAGTTAGGGTTCTGGAACACAAGGGAAGTACATCCAAACACACCCCCACCAAAACACTCAACATTTTAAATCAACAACAATTTGAAGGAGAGTGTCAAGAGTCAAGGGTGATTTATGCTCTAGTTGCCATACAGAGTAATACCGATAGGTCACGTTTATTCACTGAGGCTCCTAGAGAAGTACGATCCTTGCTGAGAAAATTCGAGAGGTTATTCCTTGAAGAACTACCTGATGAGTTATCGCCTATGCGTGACATCCAGCACGCTATTGACTTAGTTCTAGGATCCTCTCTCCCGAACTTACCCCATTATCGAATGAATCCCAAAGAACACGTCGAACTCAAACGACAAGTGGATGAACTGTTGCAGAAGGGATTCATTCGGGAGAGCCTTAGCCCGTGTGCTGTACTTGCCATGCTCACGCCAAAGAAAGATGGCACTTGGCGTATGTGTGTTGATAGTAGGGCCATCAATAAGATCACCATCAAGTATAGGTTCCCTATCCCTAGGCTTGATGACATGTTGGATATGATGGCCAACTCTTCGATCTTTTTAAAGATTGATCTCAAGAGCGGATACCACTAGATTAGGGTCAGGCTTGGAGATGAGTGGAAGACAGCCTTCAAGACGAAGGATGGCCTCTTTGAGTAGTTAGTCATGCCTTTTGGCTTGTCAAATACACCTAGCACCTTCATGAGGATAATGAATCAAGTGCTTCAACCATTCATTGGCAAGTTCCTAGTGGTTTACTGTGATGACATCCTCATCTATAGTAAGGCCCCGTCTTCATACTTGGATCACGTACAAAAGGTTTTTCATGTGCTCTTACAAGAGAAACTCTATGTCAACCTCAAGAAGTGCACCTTCATGAGTGATCAAGTTATTTTCCTAGGATTTGTTGTGTCAACTCAGGGAGTATCTGCTGACCTTGAGAAAGTGAGAGCTATTGTAGAGTGGCCTGAGCCAACTAATATCCATAAGGTACGAAGCTTTCATGGCCTAGCCACTTTCTACAGGAGGTTCATTTACCGGTTTAGTTCCATTATGTCTCCTATCACCAATTGTATGAAAAAGGAGTTTCAATGGACTAAGAGTGCTACGAAGGCCTTTAATGAGATTAAAAAGCTTATGATTGAAGCTCCAGTCCTGTGCCTCCCAGATTTCTCTAAAGTCTTCGAAGTGAATTGCGATGCATTTGGTATTGGGATAGGTGGTGTCCTAGGACAAGAGGGCCACCCTGTTGCCTATTTTAATGAGCAGCTTAATGAAGCTAGACAACGATATTCCACATACGATAAGGAATTCTATGCGGTTGTTCAATCACTGCGCTATTGGAGACATTACCTTTTACCGCAAGAATTCGTGCTATTCTCTGACCACCAGGCTCTGAGATACTTGAGTGCCCAAAAGAAACTTAACCAGAGGCATGCCAAGTGGGTTGAGTTTCTCTAAGAGTACACTTTTATACTCAAACACAGACCTGGTGTCGAGAATACTGCTACAGATGCACTGAGCCGGGTGAACATGTTCCTCAGTCGCACCAATGCTAGGAGTCGGGCTAGTGTGCTACTCCAGGCAATGAGTGTAGAGGTTGTAGGGTTCGAGCGAGTTAAGGACCAATACCCCACCTGTCCTGATTTTAGTGAGCCGTTCACTTCTTTGAGTGAAGGCAACCCGGTCAACCGCTCGAACTACCTACTTAGGGAGGGATTCCTTTTTAAAGGAAGCAAGTTGTGCATTCCCAGGACTTCACTCTGAGATTTCCTGATCTGGGAATTGCATGCTGAGGGAGTCGTTGGCCATTTTGGTCGAGATAAGACCATCACCCTCGTTGAGGACCGATTCTTTTGGCCAGTACTGAAGAGGGATGTTGCTAGAGTTGTGAGTCAGTGTAGGACATGCCAGACCGCCAAACAACAAAAGCAAAACACGGGTTTGTACACCCCTACCCGTTCCCTATTCTCCATTCCCCTTGGTAGGACCTTAGCATGGATTTCGTTCTTGGTTTACCAAGAACTTCAAGAGACCATGATTCTGTTTATGTGGTTGTGGACCGCTTCTCGAAGATGGCCCATTTCATCCCATGCTCTAAGACCTCCGATGCATCCATAGTAGCCAGACTTTTCTTTAATGAGGTTGTCAAGTGCCATGGGTTGCCGCTCACTATAGTGCCCGATAGGGATGTTAAGTTCACCAGTCATTTTTGGAGGACCCTATAGCGGATGATGGGCACGAAGCTTCGTTTCTCCTCCGCTTTCCACGCTCAGACCGATGGCCAGACTGAGGTTGTCAATAGGAGCTTAGGGAATTTATTGCGTTGCCTCATAGGAGAACACCTTACCAGTTGGAATCGAGTCCTTAGCCAGACTGAGTTTGCATATAATAGTTCTAAGAACCGTACCACTGGTCTATCCCCCTTTAAGATCTGTTCAGGATACCAGCCCCGGGCATTCATAGACCTTATCCTAGTCGTGTCTAGTTCCAGGACCTCCCAGTCAGCCTAATCTTTTGCTCAACATATACATGATTTGCATACAGGTATAAGAAGACAGATAGCAGTGAGCAATGAGCAATACAAATCGAATGCAGATGTGCACATAAGGCTACAAGAGTTTCAAGAGGGCGATATGATGATGGTAAGAATCAAGCCACAACGTTTTGTTAGGGGCAAAGCGAGTAAGCTACATGCTCATAGCACAGGTCCGTTCAAGGTACTCAAGAGGATAGGTGCCAATGCGTATGTTCTTGATCTGCCAGCTAGCATGGAGAGCAGTAATATTTTCAATGTTGAAGACCTAGTCCCATACCATGGTACCTCTACCTTTACCCCTTTCTATCCTGATGACCTTGAGGACTTCCCCTTCACCATTGATGAGACTTCTGAGCCAAACCAACCACTTCCCCCCACCTCATTACTTCCTGTGCCTAAGGTCACGAGAAGAACTGAAGAAGTTGAGGAAATCCTTGATGAGAGGATTGTGTCTTGACATACTGAAGGTTCTAGAGAGTTCTTGGTCAAGTGGCGTGGACGTCCGAAAATTGACCTGGATCACATTGTAAGAAATCCAACAATTCAACCCAGATCTGCTTGAATATTACATGAGCTCTAATTCATCGGAGGTGAATTCTTCCAAGCCGGGGAGAGTTGATGGAGACATCAAGGTGTACAGATGCAAGAAGAAGAAACAACCATCTTTGTGGTTGGAAGAATAGAAAGAAGAAGAAGAAAGAAGAAGAAAAAGGAGGAAGAAAAGGAGGCTCGATCCAGCCTTCCCAGCACTAGATCGAATCCCTCTCTTTCCAGATCTCAGCAAATCTCGTGGGCCCCATTAGTTGTTAGTTTAGTAGTTTATTTTTAGAATATTCTTTTCCTTGTTAGTCTTTTAATTAATTAGGAAATTACTTTACTAGTTGTTAGTTTTTAGGAAGTCTTTATTTACTTTTCAATTGGCTTTTTTTATTTTTAGTAACTAAGTTCATCATTTATGTAATGGCCTAGGCAACAATGGAATCAATGAAAAATTATTAAAAGCAGCCTATGAGCAAACCTCCCCACCCTTTCTCACGATTCTCTCCCTCTCGTTAATCCCTCTCTTTTCCCACTCTCGGTTCCTCTCTTTCTCACCTCCTTTCTTTTTCTCGGTTTCTTTCCCTCTCCCTCTTTCTCTCGGCTGTCTTAATATTGTAGCCTCTCTATTTTTTTTTTCTGGTATTATTGTTGAAGACAGGTGCTCTTCCCCTCAAGCAGCCAAGGATTGATCAAAGTACCATTGTCTTCCTGCACTATTGTTAGGGATACTGCTGCCTCTTCTTCAAGCAATCGAAGACTAGCTGCTGCACTTTATTTTCTATACTATTGTCAATAAATGCTGTCCTCCCTTCAAGCAAACAAGAGCTGCAATAATTCCGGATGGTTTTCTTCTATAGCACTCAATCTGGACAGCAATCCTCAATCTCGGTAGACCTTGATTTCTTCTTCTCTTCTCTATTTGGACAGTGGACAGGTAAGTCATTAAACTAAACTCTCCACCTCCATTAATCCCCTGTTATATGTTTGTAGTCCATTATCATTGAAACCAGCCTTTGCCCTTTCGTTTATGCCTATTTTAGCTATTGTTTTAAGATGTTTCTTCACTATTATATCTTCAAAACCCTTGCTGATTTTCTAATTTAGTTGGCTGCTAGAGGACATTGATAGTTTGCATATCTTATTTGGTGTCTAAATTGATTTGTGTTGAACCTAACATTCGCATGACGTTTGTTCCCTTCCCTATGTCCTCACTTGAAGCTTTAGTAAGTTATTATGTGTTTTTTCGTTTAGATTGATATTGCTCCTGGCTACATGTTGATTTGTTTTTATTTGTTGCATGTTGAATCTTGTTTTATTGAGCATATCTAAATCCCAACGTAATCCCAAGACCCCCTTAAGTTTGTCTTACCTTAATTGAGTCACTCTTGTAGGGACCCTAGTTTTCTAGGAAATCCCCTACATCAGGCCTTATCAAGTCTTCTTGTAATTCACAAAAGTGATTCCTTTTCACAACTTGGGGGAATATGGGTATAGCTGTTTGGGGTTTGAAAAAAGAAAGGGGAGTTGTTTTGACGATTAGGTGAAAAGGGGAGGTGCACAAAGGGAACAACAGTTGTTGACCAGTTGTTGGGAGTGAAGATGGGCTGAGATCTACTTTGAGGCTAAGCAACGTGGCATGCCGTGTACACACCCAAGTAAAACTGCCATATAAGAAATGAGGAATGAGGTAACCCCTTCCTCATCTTTTCTTTGTGTTCGCAAAGTTCTTCACCCCAGGTATCTTTTGTTCACCATTGTTATTTCTCGTGGTGTTACAGTCGACTTGGAGAGCTACGAGTCCAGTACTCCCTGTGGTGATTGAGCTTCTGGTAAGCTGAGATAAGAATGGGTCCAGGAGGAGGTGGCGGGGGTCCAGGAGGAGGTGGCGGTGGTTGGGGCGGAGGTCCAGGAGGAGGTGGAGGTGGCTGGGGCGGAGGTCCAGGGGGAGGACCAGGTGGTGGTTGGGGTGGAGGTCCAGGCGGCGGGTGGGGTGGTGGACCAGGACCAGGCGGTGGTTGGGGTGGAGGACCAGGACCAGGCGGTTGGGGTGGAGGACCTGGTCCTTGGGGTCCTGGTGGCTTCTTCGGTGGCTTTGGGAACTTCATATATTCTTGGTGAGTTAGAATGAATAGATTGTCTAGTTTGACTGGGTATTTCTATTTTGTTTGTCGATAATTTGTTGTGTTTTATTTGGTTGATTTTGCAGCTTCGACTTCATGTGCTGTTGCTGGCTGTTGAGAGACTGCTGTGGTGGAGGCGGGCCAGGTCCGCCTGGTCGTCCCTTCTGATTTGCTTGATTTATGCACTATGGATGTGTCTGTGCCACAAACAGTCACATACAATAAATGATGTATGTAAAGAGAATGGTTATACCCTATATCTTGTTTTTTGGGTGGGTGGGTGGGTGGGTGGGTAGATATTTGAATGTGTAACGATTGAAGCTCTTCATGGGCTCTCTCATTCGCCTTCTATGATGACCATCTTCTTTCTTATTCTTTCGTTATTTCACTTGTAAGTTTTATATAAGATCATGAATTTAGTTTTCTTAGCCCAGCTTTGTTTTGTTAGAAGTGAAATAAAATATCCAGTAAAGAAATAAAATATCCAGAGATATGATTTGAAGCAAAGTGATTTTAAAAAACAAATGGTTGAAAGAAACATTTGGTGATGTCGGAATTGAATTGAAACGTTGTGCCCGTAAATAGGTGGTGTGTAAATAGGCGGTGTGAATTACATGTCCACTATATTTGTAAATAGCAGAGACTATCATATAATAAAAGAAACCTACAATTGGAAATCATGATCAACATGTTCTGTCTGTGGAAGAGTGATGTGGTAATCCAACTATTGAATATCTAGGAGATGGTTTAGATTTTTCATGTGTCATCCTCAAACTCAAATTGAATCATATATCCTCCCATGTATTTGTATGTTCTCTTTTTCCTCAAAGTATTAGCATCCACACCTTGGGGGATGGTATTGGATGTTGTAATGCTTTAATTTTCTACTTAACTTCATTATGAATGAAACCTAACATGTGATAACCTTGGGCTCTGCATATCCCTCAAAATTTCAGCTCCGTTTAGTCTCCAGTTTAGCATAATTGAGTGTAAGTTAATAGATTACTTGATAGATGAGCGACTAAGGGAATCCAGGAATCCAAACTCATTTTAAAAAAAAATTGACTGAAATAGCAGATGATTTTGTATTTAAATAAGACGATGCGGATAACACATTCTAAAAATGACTTGCTCGAAAGACTGATTCATTTGAAATATCTTCAAATATCAATCGTCAGCATTGGGTCTGCTGCAGTTAAGTAGAAGATGGAAGCCAAGGCAGCGGGAATCTCAGAACTTAGAAGGTCTGATTATGGCTTCTCGTACGGATGGAATATTATTTAAGTTTGGCTCTCAAATCAAGAGTTGCTTCAACTTATTCCACAACTGATCAGAGAAACATGGTCATGACACTTTTTTTTTTCTATTTTTATGGATATATATTTGAATTATAGAACCCTATCTTTTGATATAAAAGCACTGGCACTAACCCTGTGATGCAATTTATTTTTGAATTGCCTATAATTTTTTTAGTAGCAATAGGCCTTCCGAAGTTATTTATGATGTTAACTTCGGCTCTGTACTGTAACCTTCTAAAAAATCAGTTCTTATGTTTTTCCTTTTTTTTTTTTTTTTAGAAGAGAAATAGGAAGAAAGCTACTAATCTTTCTTAATAATTAATCTTCTTAGCGATTAAAAAAAATTGTGAAAATCTAAAATGATTCCCGTTGTTGTGAGGATATAATGCAAAACATTGAATTAGGGTCTGTACTGTAACGTATCAATGTAAGTTATCTATGCATCGACTATGTGGTGTCCCATGCCTAAATATAAGGGGAGTTGATGCAATGGGGTGTAGCTCCATAGCTAGGGATATAATTAGTGGTTTTAATCTCACATTGATCGGTAATGTATCATTGTGGGGCTTATGACCCATGGGAAGAGCCTCTCCACCATGAAATTTGGGTTTTTGGATGAACGTTATAGTGTGGATACGTCGAAATATCTAAAAAAATAATAAATAAATAAATAATAAAATTGGTATCAAAATTAAATAAACAAAAAATTGGAATAGGCTAGCTTCTCAATAACTTTACTATCATCAGTTTATTGATGGCATAGATGAGCGGACCATCCTAATTAGTCAAGAGTTTTAAATGCTTAACACAAATAAAGTGAAAATTATGAAAGATCCAAAACTAGAACCACAAACTGCTAGCTAGATGAAATGATTGAGAATAATTGTAGTTATTTACATTACGTTATGAGATAAATATTTGATGGGGACAATCCCAAAGTGAAAACCTCATAAACCAAAATAGACCAACCCTAATTAATCACTAGGAAAACAAAAATGAACTTTCCACCACTGGTTAATTTCACTTTGTAGGGCAGAAAAAATCAAGAAAAATTGATGTGAACACCAATGGTTATCGGACAGATAGTTTTCCTCAAATCATAGTTATTAAGGAATTCTTCGATGGCCGACATTGCGCTTAGCTAGGTTTCACGAAAGAAACAATGAAGGGTATTTCGAAATACCCGCAAAGACATGGAGAGTAATAATGATGGTAGATATTATTCATCCATAAAAAAAAATGACGGTTGATATTTGTGAAATTTTTTTTTTTTTTAAGAAAAAAAATAGGCTATTATCCAAGTTGCAGCAAAAGAAATGGAATAATTCAATTCCGTCTTAGATTAACAAATATGATCCTAGATATATATATTTTTTCTTTTAAAATACCCTTCGAGATTCCATTTCTTTGTTTCCGCGTAAAAAATTTGTGAAAAAGCTAGGAGATTGAGGTGTAGGTGTTTGCTTTGCTATTAAGGCAAAGGGGTACTCACGTGTTAATGAAGTTTGAATGGTAGATGTTGCAGAAGAGTAGATATATATGTAAACCTACTTACTTCCCTTATCCGAATTATAACATATGATATTACATCATCCTCCTCTCTCTACTTACCAGTCCATGACGGTTCTACACAGTTTCATTCTCTCTTTCTCTCTCTAGGTATATGGGTTTATCTATAAAGTTAGCAACATTGCATCACAAGGCTCTTGTAGGTTTTTCACCGTTTCCTTCATACCCTTTTCATGAACAGCTGATCTGAGATATCTCAGACAGCTAGCTAGTTAGATTTTAGAGAGAGAGAGAGAGAGATGCCGCCGGGATGGGGACCGCCACCAGGACCGGGAGGACCTCCTCCTTTTGGTTGTTTTGATTTTCTCTGTGGTGGAATATGCAGACTCATATCTTCATGGTAAGTATAAGTTCATTAATTCTCTTCATTTCATCACATTTTATGTGATTTCATCTTCACTTTGATCCATTCTTTTGTTGGATTTTTGTTTATTTTCTTGGCAGTTTTTATGTGCTGTGTTGTTGCTGCATCTTTCAAGAGTGCTGCGGGCCATTTTTTGGTGGACCGGGTGGACCAGGCGGTCCACCTGGACCACCTCCTTTTTGAAGGTTGAACCATTGATATTTTCATATAATGTGGCTTAGGCTCAATATTATGTTTCCCTAATTTCTCTACTGTTCGTTCTCTATCATGTCTGTTTCATCAGTACTATATAAGATTACTGCTAGCTAGCTATGTATATGTATGGATTATTATGGAACTGAAATAATTTGTGTACCATTTCTGATTTCTTAGCTTCACTGTCTACAACGATTAGGGTTTTAAAATTCGGGATCAGATCCGCCGAGGTTGATCTCAATTCCGCCTGAAAAAAAGTGAGGCTTTTGAACCCAGATACAAAGGGTGGCGAAATGACCTCCTTCTTTCTCAGGAAAGGCAGAAATCTTGTCCATAATAATGCCTATGCAAGTGTTCCCATTGTCCCGCGAAAATGGGAAAAAGAAGTTTGGCTGGGATGTTGGCCAATGCCAATACTCTTATTTGTTTATCTCTCTCTCCTATCCAAGTAAAAAGATGTCTCTACCTTTTATTTGGAGGAGGAGCGAGATAGATATAGACCACATTCCAGACAGAGAATCACTTCCCAAAAGAAATATAGATTTCACTGATCTTGACTGATTAATTTGGATCCACTCGTGGGTTTTTTAATTGTGGCAATGAACAATGCTTCTTCCCAATCTATCTCACTACAAAGGTGAACTTAGCTCTCAAATGACTTGAGGGTATGGTTTAAAAAATTGGATTAGTCATCACCAAGATTAGATTATTATCGATCAAGACTGATCCTGAGTTTTGATTGATTCAATACTGATCTAGTAGTATTATCTAAGGGTGAAAAGTCTTTTTCTTTTTAGCTTGGGTAAATCAATCCACCCACAATTCATACTGATCCTGAGTTTTAAAACTTTGCTTGAGGGACGCAGACCCATCTCTAGTTAACCCAAATTCTAAATTGTCGAACCCTACCAACATGGCAACATTGGGACCAAGTTTTCCTTCACCATGGGGATTGAGGGTGCTCGGACGGAAGGAAAAAGGCATTTTTTGACTCGTCTTATTGGGGATAATTAAGCCCTAGAATGATGGATGAACCCTCCTACACAGTTGGGGAAAAGCTTTCCCCTAAAAATGATTAAACTCTGTCCCAATTTATCCCTCTTTTTTTTTTTTTGAAGTAACCCGAGTTCAAGGTACATATCATCATGGATCCGGTGCCACTTTAGTGGGGTTTGGATTCTCTAACCACATGGGTTACCAATTAAATGGAATCTCCCCTTGTTTATTGCTGTGTCGATTAAGATAAAGATTATGTTTCATTGGTAACTACTCATGTGGGGAGGACCCCATGTGCGAAGGATTAGGAATTGCTAACCTTGGGGTGAACTTGAGACCTCCTGGTGAGCATGAGTTTTTTGCACACTACAGCTCACCAACTGTGCTAGATAGTTTTGTTATCCATTCTAAGTTATGACACGTGGTCATGTGGTTTTCATGTGATTAAGCATATATAGTTCGATTAGGCCCAATAATTTTGGGTCTGAAACTCCAGAGAGACTGGGCTTGAGCTGATATGGGCCAGTGTGTGTCTGGACAAACATGAGAGGGCCATTTTTTTTTTTGGGCTAACAAGTATCCTTGGAACCTGTCTGATTTTACGGTTCAAGTTCAAGGGTAAACCCCAATTATGTGCAGTCACATCTAATCCATGTAACAAATTAATTGTGGGAAGATTCAAGCTAGAGATGTCTATTAACATACATCACCTTTGGACCAGCGGAGCTACACCCGGGGACTTACACAACACAGCCACAGATAATGATATAACCAATCGAATTCGAATATAAAACTTTGTATGCTACTAACTTTCAAATGGAATTCAGATAGATTTTAGAAAGTGATTTTTCGAATATAGATTCCCTAAATGAGACGTTTCCTTATTGGTTTTGGTTTTAAGGGGGTGACTCCCAAAATTGTCCCATTAAAGGGTGCTGTATCCATTCTATAAAAGGCACTCAAGTATCAAACACTCAAATATAAGTGTTTCTTTGTAATTATGATATAATCCGATTATAATTGTGTAGTGGTTCTAGGCCATAAAAGTCTCACACGCTAAAATGTAAGCGTTTTCTTGAGATATAACTTTAGTTTCGTTATAATTATTTGTTAAGTTTGTCTCGAATTCTTTACCCATTTTAAAGAATGACCTGCTTCGACATATTGTGGTGGCAACTCAAATGGGAGGTTTTCTGAGACTTGATTGATCCGACCCGATGGGTCAATCCGTGACTTAGAGTATATAATGTATTATCGTCTTGTTGAGCAAGTTATTGTAATTTATGGGGTTTTCGAGCTACGGTTTTAGGGCGAGTTTTCTCGCTGCTGCTTGGTTGTAATCTCTCTTTTGCATAGTGAAACATCTTTTTCTTCGTCCGAGGATATAGCACATTACATCGGTGTGTGAACCTCATTAAATCTTTGTGTATTGTGCAGATCTGATTTGGTTTATTTTCGTTTTTCTTGGTGTTTAGTATAACATTATTACATAATCCTTATATAAGTTTTAACTATTAAGTATTAACAAAGAATGCTATACGTTGAAAACTTAATCCCAGATTTAGGATTGAGTTTTGGTGAGATTTGGATTATTGTAATTTCCTTTTATTTGTTATTGGACAAAGAATTTGGGGTTGGGGTTGGGGTTGGGGTTGGGGTTGGGGGTGGGGGTGGGGCTGGGATGTGATGCCTGCATTTAGACATAAGAGGTAAAATGATCACTCCACCTTGATGAAAGACAGAAATACCGTCCTATGTTTTCCTATATGCTTCAATTGGTCATCGTGTGGGCAGGGGTCATGCTCCACCACAGGAAACGCTTCCCCATCAATCAATTATTAACCCACAAAATATTGAGACAAATATGTTATGGTTAACCTTTTTTTCCTTCGGGTAAACACTATAGTAATACTAGTGTTATAAAAACACTTTTCAAAATCTGAATGAGAGAATATCATAGAATATAGGGGAAAAAAACGGTGTCTTATCGTGTGGCCTGTGTGCTAGACACAAAGGGGGTGGAATGACACCCCAACCTTGTGTAATATAGAATACTCACTCCCTATTCATACCCCAGCATAATTTATCATTAGTGGAGGGATCACGTGATCAAGTAGCATTCTTCTTCTCATATTGCTGAGCTCCAATCTGCTTCAGAGGCCGAGTGAATAGCTTACACATAACTAAACCTTTTTATTTAATTTTCCTTTGGACTAAAACAAACAACCCTTGATTAGTTTAAGAATCATCTTACCAAAAAAATATTAGTTTAAGAATCAAGAACGGTTTTGGAGAACTTTTTTCTTCTTTTGATGATGGAGAGTGAGACACTAGTTTGAATCATATCGTTTTGCCCCAATAATTTTGATTAAAAAATGTTAGACAAGAGAACGTAGTTCACTTGCGATCATTGTATCAACGTGTAGGTCAATGATAGACCGCACAAAGACATTTAAGTGAGGTAACACAATCTTTCTGCATCCACTTGTATCTAAGTAATCATTTTGTCGAACACCGCTAAATTTGGTCCAATCAGATTTGCCGACCAATTTAAGATTAAAAAAAAAATTTTGAACAGCTTAACCTTTAATTAGAATTGTTTTACAGATAAGTTTCGGGTAGGTATCCTTATCGAAGACAACTGATACTGATACGGATAAGCCAATATGCCAAGTCGGATACTGTTTTTAAAACCTTGTTTTCAATAGTCCACTTTGTTGTGCTGATGTAAATTCCTAGATCTAATAATCCTCATCCAAATGAATTAATGAAATTGTGGATGTCACCCATGGTGTTAGGGCACGGTACTGGATTAGGTACAGGTCATCATCAAATTATTAGGAAAATTATCTTGTACCACTCCTTATTTGAAACCTTATATTATATACCTTTCTAATTTTCTTAAAATATCTAATATGTCCCCTCTTTTGTTAACAAATTTACACATCAATCCATTTCGTTTGATCAAAATCGTTAAGTGATGACATGATGAAGTTGTTATTTTCTAAATGATAAGTTTACCATTTCTTAAGAGTTAACTGATTGTTTTACCCTGTGATGTAAAAACCACCATTTCATGCGACCCAACATAGAATCGAAGGTTTAGGGCTTCTCTTATGACTTAGGCAACCCAACATTGAAGAAATGTTTCGATCAATCACCTCTTCTGACGACAAAGATCACCTAACGATTGACGAGATCGAAATCTTGGCAGATCTTCAAATTCTTCTGCTGCAAAATCTTGGACCCTAGGTCTCGAACTGAGATGGAGGGACGACTGCCTATGTTTATGGAATCGAAATCGATAGAGCTCCTGAACTTGAACCAGACAGCCATTATCCGAACAAATTGTCGGTGATGGAATATCAATTCAAGAAAATGGAGACAACGCCAAAGAATTACAGAGACCGAGAAAGTGGCACAATTTCGATGAAATCAAATACAGCAAAGAAGAGCTGAACGATTTGATAATTGTTGATAGCGAGAACTGAAGCCACAGAGACACTTCTTCTGTTATTCTCGTTTGCCCTTTTTTGTTCTAGAGATTTTTTAAATTTTTGGAGTCTGGAGATCTCTCATAAAAGTCTAAACCAGGGTCCGGGATTACGTGCGTATGAGTAGACACAAAATGACCTCAAGTACCCGACCCTAAGAAAAAGAAAGAGGGGATGCCACAACTCGTAAGAGGAGATTAAAGGAAGTATGCATCTCTGATGCAAAGGTTGCCACCATTGTTGCACAATTTTTATGGAGTTCTTATCCATGAAAAAAGTAAAGATTGCTTCTTCATTTATTTATTTATTTAATTTAGAATCATGAATCTTCGGTGGGAGGATCACTCTTGTCTTTGAACAGGAACAGAGAGCATCTTGGTTGGGGTAGTGCAATCGGTTATTACGGTGCCCCCAAAATTCTTCCCACTCATATGATTAATTGTTGGATGATTCATCTTCGGAAGAGAGAGCATTTTTGTTGAGGTTATCTTTAGAGAGAACGAAAAAATGTAAGGGCTAACAGTTACAGAGAAAAGAAGAGAGCAATTAAGAAAAACAAACAGGGTCAAAAGGGTCTTTTCCACTTCTAAACTAACGGTGTTATGCATTAGGGACACAATTAATATTTTTTGAAAATTAGGGTGGTATATAATATAAGATTTCAAATTAAGAGTGTTATAAGATAATTTCCAAATTATTATTATTTTTTAATAGAAAATAGAATTCTTTAACAAAAATAGGCAAGAGAGACCTCCTGCCGAGGAAGACAAATTTACAAGGGAAGGGAAGGGAAGGGAAGGGAAGAATGAATCCACTTAAAGCTCCTCTAGCGAGAAAATGGGTTTTCTATTCAAAGAATGTAACAGTATATCATCAAAATTAATAACAATACGCCGATATGGTATCGTATCTGACAAGTTTATACCTAGTTTTTTTTTTTTCACCAATCCGATATTATAGCGATGCTAGTATGGATTGCCCTATCCGATACTGATTTTAAAAATCATGTATCACCTGCTGATGTTGTTATTAAATCACACAGCAGAATAAATCCCGATTGAGCTCCTCTATAGTGCAAAACACCGTACAACGTAAATTCGATGGCTGAGAATCCTCAAACCCATAACCCTTCGATCTACGCTACATGACGTATCGCATGACAAAGTATCCCCATCCACTTGTTGATGATATAGACAAAAGTTATTTGTTTACGCCTCTACACTTCTTGAGGTGCCACGTAGCCCGTGGTGATCTCTTACCTTTTCTTATTAAAAAATTACTGATTTTTATGTCGGTGCCGCTCCGAACCAAAATCCGAGCGGACCCAGATCCGAATCAAGGGAAAAAAAAAAAAAAAAAAACCTTATCCCCGTCCCTGTCAAGGAACCGACGTTGACGGGGTTGACGATAACGGCAGCGTCGAGAACCTTGCGCGGTGCCCCATAGTTTGTCCCTACTTCTCTCACCTCCACACCCGTTGGAATTTAAAATATATATATATTTATAATTTGTGGGCCCATGTTTACCGCGTCGTGGAATGCTGGAGTGCCCAAAGCCCAACTAAACCAGTGGGTTGTTTTCAAGGGTTGCATGTGAATGAGTCAGCACGATAACTATGATACTGTTACCAACCTCTACTACTACGACACGTGTTTATACCTTCAACTGATCCCCTCCTCTCCCTCATCTGTGGTCCACATGTTTCAATATTGAAAGGAGAATCACGTCTCCACTACGAATCAACAGTAGCCGGCGGCGGCCTTCTTTTTTTCCCCACGCTGTATTCGGTAGTGAAGAGAAGAGAAGAAATTTTATTTTTTTCTTGATTTAAGAATTCAAAAATCACTTTGTGTTTGGCATGTCTTGTCATCAAGAGGGGATTCAATTTTTTAATTTTAAAGTTTCCTTGAAAAATTGTAAAGTTTTCTTGTTCATTAAAAAAAAAAAATCTTCTCAAAAACACAAAAAATACAAAAACTTTTCTCTTTTCTTTTTCTATTATTTTCTTCTAATGGTAATCAAATGTACATACCTTTTTTATTTTCTTATCATTTCATTTTTTTTCTTCTCATTTTGTTCCCTTTCTTTTTTAGACAATTTGAAATTGAACCCAAAGCCAGATATTATGACCCGTTCAATTCTATATTAGTCTGCTTTCTACGTCAACAAACAGCAAACTCCTACTATGTTTTTCCTCTCATCCGATCATTCTCATATTCTTATATTCCACAACATCATTAATGTCTACATGAAATCTTTTTTTTTTTTTTTTTCATTGGGGTGGTGAAATGTGTTAGTTGGGTTAATTGGTGAGGATTATGGTTTTGTTATCAAAAGGTTTTGAGATAAAATCCAACCTTTAATTTGTGGGGGTGGGTTTTGGATTTAACCTTGAGAGTGTAGTAGAAAAATGAAAATCTAAAATGATGTAAAAGAAAAAAAAAAGTAAGCACAAAATTATATAATGTATACAAAAATTCACGTATTTTGGTAAGATTGTTTATACCGATGGTGAAATGAGATTTGTTTCATTATTAATGGAAATAGATTGTTTGCCATGACATTTCTCTCATATTACTTTTAGAGAAAGAACCGTCTTAATAAATACAAAGCGAAACTATGTATAGATAAGTTACCCTAAAAATTTTCCTCCGTGCTTTGCCCCAAAACCCTTATCATGGTCTTGTTAGATCACCAAGGCCATAGTAACGAAGATAACACATAAGGTGAGATAATTCCTTTGGGCCTCAAGGTCGTAGGTCTTTCTACCCTTAGCCTCTTAACAACACTTTGGAATCGACCCATTTATGCAAGTAATGGAAAACAAGACATCAAAAAAAAAAAAAATTATAATTATGAGTATTAGGTGCTTTTGGTTCCCTCTATACTACCTTTGTGATGAAAAAACTAAACACAACTCAACCTTATTCCAAATAATTGGAGTTCTCTTTTCCTTCTTGTCCACATGCTTGAATATTCAGATGATATTCAAGGTAATCAAGGCTCAGCCACGAAGCAAAAAAGTTCCAAAACCAGATATGGCCTTTTTTTATAGTACATTCCAGGTCAACAAAGTTCAAGCTCCTGCTACGATTTTTCTCTCATCCACCAATTCTCAAATTGCACAGGTGAACAACCCATCATCCTGCCTGGATTCAATTCCTATTTTCCATTTTGGCAATGAAAACACATTGTGACTTAAATCTCTCTCTCTCTCTCTCTCTTCTCTTGAGACCTCTAACAATCCAAACAAACTCATTTCTTCCCTACCCTTTCTCTTCAAACCATGGATATAACTCTCATAAGACTGAAAAAAAGGTATTTCAAACCATCAACAATATGTGATGCAAAATAATATTGTATCCAGAGTCCAGTTATAACGTCAAATCGTCATGGGTGAAGAGATTCTCTAAAAAAACTTATTTCAACTTCTATAATGAGTCAATGACAGCCATCTATTTTATATTTAAATTTTATAAAAATATAAAAAAAGATATATTTCTCTCATTTTTTTTTCGTACAAATGTTATTTTCCTTGTAAGACCATATACTTTCAGTTGAAATTAACAATTAACTATTTAAAACTCAAGATCACAAGCCATATTAGGGATACTCAAATCAGAAACCCTAGAAACTCAATAAAGTTGCTCCAGATTGGGTGGAATCAGAATTAATCTTGTTCGATTCGACCTATCTGAATCTGATCCTTGAAACCCTAAACTATGTTTAATAATTTTTTATGGGACAATCTTCTCTATCCATAAGCATGGCTATTGATGATCTTGTCTATCCGATTTGGATCCTTGAAACTTACTCTTTTCCTCTATGAAATGACATCTCTACCCTCTATTAAGGGAGGAAAAAGGGACCAGAGAACTCTGGTGTAATGGCTATGCTCTTAGATAGAAAACTGGAACCCTTTTTTTTATGAGTGTTCTATTTGAGGAGAGCACCAACACTCTCACAATTTGTCTCTCTCCTCCACCTATATGTATCATTTCACATAGGAGGAGAAGAGAGATAGACTCTGACAAATGGTGGTGAAGATTTTAACCAACAAAACCTCTGGCTTTGTTTGGTTGTTACGGGAATGCAAATTTTTGAGGTAAAGTGAAATTTTTTTCCTAGAAAAAATAAATTTAGATGTTTGATTGCAAAGAAAATATATTTTATATGTGAAAAAAAATTTTACTTATATATTAAAATTTCCCTTTTTATTTTTCTACAAATATTGGAAGAAAAAGTAAAACCCATGGAACCAAGGATGGCCTTTCCCTTTCCTTTCAATCTTTTTTGTTTCCTTTCTCCTTCTTAAGAGCTTCGAATGGTTAATGTTGGATTGAACTTAACCTTTCATAAGTCGATCATGATTTGGGACTATGGTCTATTATATGCATGTAATGCCTTCAGGCCCCACATTGATTTTAAAGTTTGTAACAGATTTCAGATTTTTCTGAAGCTAGCTGCTCTGGATTCAGTGAAGTACTTGGTGGATTCCGGATGAGGCCTAGGTGGACTCCTAGCCTTTTAACCTTTTATATTGCTGTCTATTGCACTATCTATCCTTCAATCAGAGATACAGGTCAGATCTGAACACTTATTTACCCTGTGGTTGTTCTGTTCCTGATTATCAGATTCTGTTTATGTTTACTCATTCTGATATATTTTATCACTTAGTACATATTTGTCAAGGTGTATCCTAAGCATCCAGGCTTCTTGGTTGCCTGGACGGGCACCTGTTTGTCTTGTTCCCTTGTTGGTTTCTCTTTGCGTCCAGGCCCCTTCAATTCCTTGAGTGGCTTAGATGCCATGACAACTATGGTTAGCATTCAGATAGCTTCAAAAAATTCTAGATTTACATCATTTTGAGATTTTGTTCTCGATCCTGAACCTTATAGTCAATTACTGCAACCTGAATCTTCTTAACAGTTGTAGTAAGTGAATTTGGTTGGAATTTCAAAAATCCCTCCGCCATTGGTCACAGAAGAAATGGTTCCAACCAGATATCACGTTGAATTTGATCAACTTTGTCAAACGTCCAGTTGATCGGCACAACGGATTGCTCGCCGACTCCAACGGCCGTAGGTATCCTTCTTGTGCAGTGGTGAGGAACAATGGGATATTGTTTAAGACAAAGTATAGAGATTTGAGCGACGATCACGATATCACTTCACTTCACTTCTGTTGCAACCAAACAACTCAAAAGGGAAAAAAAATTCTTTCCTTTTACTTTCCTTCCCTTTTCCCTTGCGACCAAATGCAGCCTCAACAAGAGTTAATTTAGTGAAAACATCCTCTGTAGTGAGTGCGACGATAATATGATGAGCATTGAATGGCTGAGAAGACTCCATTCCACATGCCCAAATACTCTTAGGCATTCGATGCTTACCACACAGCGACACTCACTGCAGACAACCGCTCGTTAATTTATGCCCCTAAGAAATCATTTCCCCTTTCTTTTCTTAGGGTTTAATGTCTTATTATTATTATTATTATTATTATTTCGATAAGTTTGATGTCTTATAATCCCCTAGCCAGAAAAAGTTATGTGACGTGGCAAATTTTCCGCCGAGTCCCATGGATTGGTTCCACTTGTGACTAACTACCTCGTCATCACAGTTCGATTGGAATAAGTTGTTGGAACCCCAATCCACAACAGACAACAATACTCCTCGTCTCATCCCCAATCCTACGTGGGAAGGTTCTCTACGTATTCCAATGTACATAAAAACGACACGTGTCCTATCTTGTCCTTTGTGTAGTGTCCTAGGATAAATAAAAACCTCCGTCCCCTGTTTTTCCCAAAACTCCATAATTATTCCATCTCTTCTATTACATTTTATCCATTTTGTTATCCGTTTTTTTCGGTTTTCTACTTTGATTAATTCCTCTGAATTGCTTTTTCAACGAGAAATCTTCAATTATTTCTTTGTTTTCAAAGTTTGATCCGCTTCGATCTGCTAGAATTGTGCGATATATTTTCCTTTTAGTTGAAGAATTTGATGAATTTCAGGATTTAATTGCAGATAAAACGTCTAATCATCCACGTGTATCTGAACTTTCGAATTGGTTTGATTCATCTAGATCTTCTACTGTCCTATCCGGCTCTGTAAAAGGAAATCTATCTCTCTCTCTCTTTAGAATTTGATCGATTTAGGTTCTCCGTCTCTGTGTATTTGCAAAAGAGAGAAAGTGATGGAGGTTTCCATGGTTAGAATGCCTCAGTCGAGGATGAGAACCATGACAGAAGCTGCATCACGTGAACTAGGGTGGTTTTGTAGCTCAAATCAGATCTTCCCTAAACAGAAGAAGGTTACTTTCGATCTCTCAAAGAGATGGAGAAGTGCTGGAGTTCGACTCACAGTGAAGGCCGCCAACTCGTCGTCATCCCTGTCGGAGAAAATTTCTGCAGACACCTTCACAACCAAAACATCTACAACAGTAAGTTCTCTGTTTCCTTTCTGGAAAAATCTTTCCATCTCGATCAAAGTTAGTTTCCCTTTTAATTTTTATAATCCGATTTTCCTCTTCAAAGATCCTCTGGCTTTTAAATTTCTTTATCGTCTCGAATCTCTGACTCAATTCTTCACTGGTTCGCCATTCCAATGGCCACTTGTCTATTTTTTTCTTTCTCTGATTGATTCGCAGGCCCTCTTGATTCATTTTCGATGTGAAAGATTTCAGTTTTTAATTTTGATTTGATCTAGTTCAAAGATTCATTTCATCAAATAAAATCCCTCTGGATTCATTTTCGATGTGAAAGATTATGATTTTGTAAACATTAATGGACGCAGGGGAATGTTAAGTTATTCGTGGGGCTGCCCTTAGATGCTGTCTCCGACTGCAATAACTTGAACCACGCAAGAGCTATCACCGCCGGATTGAAGGCCTTGAAGCTATTGGGGGTGGAAGGAGTGGAACTCCCCATCTGGTGGGGTGTGGTGGAGAAGGATACCATGGGAAAGTACGAGTGGTCTTCCTACCTCTCTCTTGCTCAGATGGTCAGAGATGCAGGTCTCAAGCTCCGTGTCTCCCTCTGCTTCCACGCCTCCAAACAACCCAAAATCCCTCTCCCTACATGGGTATCTCGGATTGGTGGAGCTCAGCCCAGCATCTTCTTCACGGATCGATCTGGACGACAGTACAAGGATTGCTTGTCTCTGGCCGTGGATGATCTACCTGTTCTTGATGGGAAGACTCCATTGCAAGTTTACCAGGAATTTTCTCAGGGCTTCAAGTCTACCTTCTCTGATCTCCTGGGCTCCACAATCATGGTAATTCACAAGCCCTAAATTTTGGGTTTTTTTTTTCCCTGGTTGAATTGGATCTGATTATTGTAATTGTTGTTTCAGGAGGTCTCAGTGAGTCTTGGCCCTGACGGTGAGCTTCGATATCCTTCGTATCCTTCAATGGGAAGCGGCAGAACTGAAATTCCTGTATTGGGGTTGGGGGAATTCCAATGCTATGACGAACACATGATGAAGAATCTTAGACAACACGCAGAGGCCACCGGAAACCCCAAATGGGGTCTCGGAGGCCCTCACGATGCACCCACTTATGATGAGCGACCAAGCTCCAACAACTTCTTCAGGGAGAATGGAGGTTCATGGGAGACTCCATATGGGGATTTCTTCCTCTCCTGGTACTCAAATCAGCTCATCTCCCATGGCGATCGTATCCTCTCTATGGCCTTCAATACATTCTTCGATTCTCCGGTCACCATATCAGGGAAGGTCCCCTTGTTGCATTACTGGTACAAAACCAGGTCTCACCCTTTAGAGGTGATGGCTGGGTTCTACAACACAGTCAGCAGAGATGGCTATGATGCTGTGGCCGAGATGTTCGCTAGGAATTTTTGCAGAATGGTTCTTCCCGGCATGGATCTCTCTGAGAAGCACCAGCCTGATGGATCAAAGTCAAGCCCTGAATTGTTGCTTGCACAGATGAGGGCAGCGTGTAAGCAGCAGAGGGTTTTGATGGTCTCTGGGGAAAACTCTGCCTCTGAAACTCCAGAGGGATTGGAACAGATTAAGAAGAATTTATCTACAGAGGATGAGGGATTTGTGGTGTTGGATTCGTTCACGTATCAGAGGATGGGAGCTCATTTCTTCTCACCTGAGCACTTCCCCAAATTTACCGAGTTCGCCAGAAGCCTCCAAGAACAGGAGCTACATTCAGATGACATGGAAGGGGATGACGGGAACTCTGTGTCTTTGCCCATGGATTCAAAATCAGGGAAGGATCTCCAGGTGATGCAGGCTACAGCTTAATAAAGGAAACGAAGTTTGAGTTCTTGAGAATGTCGATACGCTGTTTCGGCCTCTTGACCACTTCCAGTTCATGTACATAAACACGGTAAATATGAATAGCGTAGAAAAGAGATTATATTTACCCTGGTAGTTTAGGTACCGTCTGAAGTTTATATGTTCTGCGCTACCTGAAATTTTCTAGTTGGTTCCTTATTTTACCTGTTGCCCTTCTGAATCAGTAGAGCTTGAAAAAACAAATGTAAGATCTTATATCTTTGCTTATATCAATTTTTGCTCAAGGGTGTGGTTTGTCTGGTAGATCCACCTAAAAATAAGAGTTTTCCTTATATATTGGCATGGTTCCATGTAGGTTTAAAGACAGGCATGTGACTTTGGGTGATAGATACAAACTGGGATTGGATAAGGGTATCGAAACGAATTGAAATGTACCTCATCACTTAAGCTCCGTTTGGTATCGTTCTAAAAAAACGTTTTTAAAATTTTTTTATTTTATTAAAATAAAAAAACAGAGTCTTCCGTTTAGTGCACTTATAGTTTATTTCTTTTTTCTAAAACAAAAAATGAAAAAAAAAAAAAAAACTGAAAAAATGAGATCGGACTGTCCAAAAATGGAGTTCCGTTTTTCCAGTTTCATTCTATTTTACAAAAAAAAAATATCGTTCCCGATAAAAATCTGAAATTTTGAAACATCATTTTTTCATTTAAAAACTATATTTTGACATAGAAATTGAAATTTTCGTTTTTGACACAAAACAGTATTTCTAGAACAAAAACGATAGCAAACGCTCTCTTACATCCAAAATTATCAAGCGAAACCCAGAATCAGCACCCTCTCGTTGAAATGTAGCTCATTTCGATAAAAAAAAAAAAATGCTGTTTCGTCAAAATTTCAATCATTTCATCCTGACCATTAACCCCAAAAATGATCAAGCGAAAAACATGAAAAAAATACGCTTTCGACCAAGTTACAGTATCACAGTAATTTCAAATTAATTAAAACAAAACAAAACGAGTTTTTAAACCTTGGATAAAAGCAGAACACCTTCAAATAACAAAAATTGCCAGGTAGCTCTCCAGGATGTCAGCAGACCATGGACATTTTGCCAAACTAACACCTCTGAAAACAAATGTTGAAAAATCTAGCCTCGGGCTTGCTTTGAAAGATGGGAGAGATACAATACAACCTAGGAGAACATACCCAACTGCTCAACCTAAATGTCTCATCTTCCAGGATTTTTATTATGTACACCCAAAATATACATACAGAAAAGCAGAAACAGGAGAATCTAGCAGCAGCCCGTTGCAGTCCACCAGCTTCGGCATTTACTATTGCATTGCTGAATTCCGACCACTGCTCTCTCTCTCGCACCCTCATGAGACAGAAAATGCTGCAAACATAGCTGCTCCAACAGGACCAAAGATCAAAGGGAGACGCAGAATTAGTAATTCACAGATTTAATGACAAGTCCATGCAAATCAATTAATAACCTCTCTCAGTTATGTGTGGACAACTTCTAATACAAGGCCATCCAAAAGAATCTAAGTTAAATAGTCAATTCATTTGAATTCACTGAAAATTGTGGGTCAAGTTCCAAAAGTGTGGCACCCAACAAATATGGGGAGGTGACCACTCAAGAGATGGTCCACCCTCAGATTTGGACTATAGAGAGAGCTTCGCAATCACCATCCGTTCCCAACTGGCAATAGCATGCTTTAAAGAAACATGAAAGGCACATTCTACAAATCACTCTAGACAGCCCAAACAGGGAACTCTTCCACCAAATTGAGAGGAAACAAACACCACCAAATTAAGAGGAAACAAACATATGTGGTTATCCACATGATACAAGAAATTAACTCCGGTACCTCAATTATCCAAACCAAGAAGAAATGTGAGCCCTAGATGTGTCATAGACGCATGGCACAGATCCCAACGGTGCAGTGGGCCCAACCCTGAGTAGGTAAGCAGTCCACTGCATGACGGGGAACCCAGATCATGCATCAATTATGCAAGCGTAGGGAAAGCTCCCCCTAAGACATTTCAGATTGGATGGTAAGTCCAATGAACCATGGACAATCTGGACATATTCTAAAGCAGCAAGTAATGAGTGAAAAATAAAGGAAGCAGAGTTTCAATCATGTTCAGGAAGCAAAATATGATGGGACATGATAGCAAAAGTAATGAGTTAATATTCAACACAAGAATTTCCAGTTCCCCCATCCCACTCAAAGGATAAAAAGGGTAAAGTAGATGCACCTGACTCACTCACAAGCAATCTTGGTGTCAAAGCTGCTGAGGCAGATAGCAAATGCCTGGAATGCTGAGAGTGGGTACCGATAATCCATGGTGAACAAGTCCTTCCCCACTTTCCCAAACTGAAGGAGGACCTTCTCATGCTCCTGCCCTGCTATTCCATTCTCTGGAGAAGCCACCAGTTGAAAGTTCTTCACCGAAGCAACTGTCACTCGTCCACGGAAATTCAGGCACCAGCATTGGAGCTGCTCATGCCACCTAGGAGCCTTGTTCTTTAACACCAGCACTCCATCTTTCGGGGTAGTCAAAGGCCCTGATAGGACATTGTCTGTGCGGGTCGATTTTGATCTAAAAAAGGGAAGAGACGGGAAGGAATCCAGGTTGCTAAGGGGAAATTCAGTCTGTGTGGGGGCCTCACCCCCAGGTTCAATTGCAGAGGCAGGGATGACATCCATTACACATTGCATCCTCCTTGGACCCCTGATTGCTCCAGAAGATACATGACCATCAATGAAATTGTTAAGGAAAATAATAGAACAACTAAATAATGATCACCCATAATTATGACTGATTCTGCAGGGATTGAGATGAAATTTGTTGCCATAAGTGTTACTTATGGCAACAAATTTCATCAAATTCCACACGAAGGAATACTTAGACTTCCCAACCCCCCCCCCCCAAAAAAAACACAAAAGCACTACAAGGGAACAGCAGGAAAAATCTAGTAATAGCTGCATAAATCAATTACCTGGAACCCAAAACATTCAACTCATATGAAATGTGCGCTACTGAGTAGTTGGCAGCAGGGATTCTGGGAGAGACCTGTTTCAAACCCACCAACCGAGTGGAACGACTTTTTGTAATCGTGGCTCCAGCATGAGGAGGCTGTGCATCATAGATCGTAAACTTGGTCCCCAAAAAGTTTGACCTATTAAGGAAAGAAAAAAAAGTGAAACCCTGGCCCAATCCCCAAAAGAAGAAAACATTTATTTTATAACATGCCACCTGGAGCACACCTCAACTTCCCAATGTAAGTTCCACTCCCCTTTGACATATCATCAGCATCTAGAGAGATGATGTAGTCAGTGCAGGTAGGGCGTCGACACTTGCGTGCAGCAAGAAGGAATTTTCCATTATCAGTAAGTGCTGCTCAGAAGACAAGGAAAAAAAGAGAGTTCACAACTCACCAACCCTAAAATGTTCCCTTTTATACAAATCAATTAAAACAAAGGAATTTAGATGTTTACTACTATGAGCTGCCAATAATCCACAACCCATCCGATGAAGATAGTGCATGCAAGAACAACAACTCCAGGCTTAAGTATCAAGAGAAGAATTAATCGATAAAACAGGATTACAAATACTCACCTTGAGTTAATCCAAGGTAAAGATGGTATGTTTGGGAGCTTCGGTTCCGTTTTATGAAACACTGAAGGAGGGAGTCTCTAGGGCCAGGCTGCAAAATCATTACAATGGGTTTCTAAGAACAAGCTCATAAAACCTTGAAGCAAGTAGACAAATAGCAGATTGGATTTTCCTGAATGATTAATCCACTGTGAATTGCGGAATACATGCATCACCAGCACAGCCCATATTCACAAAATAACACAAAAGCAAAGCTATTTCCTAGCAGACTAAATTTGTTACCGATGATCAATGCTTTCAAAGATTCAAAGAACGGAAATTAACTACATCATTACTTTTGGCTGAAACTTTTGATCAAGCTACTTCTTGGTGCACAATTTGCAGGATGATTCAACTGATATCAGCATCCGCAGGCCTTGCTGATATCAAGTCAGCATAAGAATGGCACATCACAAAATTGCTCAAGGACAGAGCATCTATTAACCATTGTAACCAATAAATGAAAAGAGAAACTTCTTAGCTTCAGAATATAGATCAAAGCAGATGGAGAAGATTATGCCTACCATAGAACATCTGAACCCTTTTACAGATTCTAATGAACAGGATAGATTTAACCAAAACTTGCAGCAAAGACTGAAAGCACATGAGCATGCATCACAGCTATGATTAGCATAATAAAAGCATGGAAGCATTGTTACTAAGATACTAAAACAAATAAAGCTAAGAGCATTTATAAACCAAACCTGCTTTAAGGAAATCGGAAATGTAAGCTTGCCGGAGGCTTCGGGGGTCTTAACAATCTCCATTGTGATATCTCTCCAACTCCTGCAAACCCCAGCACAAGCGACCACGTTCTTACGTGGAGGCCAGGTACTCTCTGAATCTTCTATCCTCGTAAGCACGTCCCTCAGAAGTTCTGGTGGCATGTTAGCCCAACAGCTCTGCTTCATAGCATCGACTGGAACAAAAACATCCTGAACTACTCGATGTGATCTCGATCGTAAGCCATAGCCCAACTTCACCTCAAACCCTTTCCTTGAGATAGTACCAAAATCCCCCTTCATGTCTTGGATGATGCTCTTGAAAGACATCTACTCCACTCACCTCCTCTGCAAGTCAAAGAACAGTATACACATACCCACAAACCTCCAAATCCTTACCAATTCCACGCCCTATCATAAATTCATAACACCAATCTCTGAACCCAACAATTATCTCCCAACCAGTAACTTTAAACAGATACAAAAACCAAATCCGCCATAGATCCGTCCCTTCAAAGCTTGAACTTGCGGAGAAGAAATGACGGATTTTGAAGTTAATTGAGTATATCAACAAGTCCGCTCTTTCCAGAACACATATCAATTACAACCCAACAGCCTTCCAGAACTCAAAAGAACCAAACCTCAATAGCAACAAGAACTTCCCACTAAATAACCAAAAAAAAACACCGGACAGATCGAGTAGATAAGATCCGAACCCTCTCTCTCTCTACTCGTGTTTATCTATCTGGAAAGCTTCACCGTTATAGCTCGAACTGCTACCTAGGCCTTCAGTGGTGCTGTTACAGAGAACCATACCCATGTAGAAAGAAGATCAATAATACAGAAATTAGGGTTTTTTCTAAGCAGATCAATCACTTTCAGTTTCAGGGGACGATCAGGAGCTGCTGCATTAACGAGAAAGAGAGTGAAGTTTGTCTTTACTTTATGAGCTCATCGGCTCATCCTAAAGTTATAACAAATATCTTGCCCTTTTTACCTATTAATAATCAATTCCCCCAAATAAATTCTCAAATCGATGGGCTGTCTCCAGAGTCCAGAGTCCAGAGTCCAGAGTCCAGACCCTCCACTGAGTCCTCTCTCTCTCTCTCTATAGTTGCAGATCATCTTTACCTCGGGAAAGCAACTCGGTCCCGCCTTTCCATGATTATCATTCTATTACGTTAAAATATCAGAAATACCCCTCTCCCACATGGGCTGCATTATAGTTAGAAAAACAATTAAAAAAAAAAAAGGGCTAAATTGGAATCACATGGCATTACGTGGACGTGGAGTATCTCTGTGAGGTTTGAATAAGTTGCCCACGTTCTCCTTTAATTGAAGGGGTTTTTTTTTTTTCTTAATTTATAAAAAAAAAATATTGTTTTCACTTGAGTAAATACTTAACACAAAATGTGAATAATTTAAGTACAAGATTCCTTTGAGTGATTATCCTTTGCAGTGAGTGTGGTAGTGCAGTGAGTTTCGGATGTTCTCAAACACATATCTCGAGGTTATCTTGGCTAAATAAATATGTAATTTCAATTTGTATTAAACCTATATGAATATATCGCATTTGAGGGTGTTTCTTCTGTAATTTTCTAATTTGATTAATATTAAAAATCGAAAATTCTAATGTATTTTCATCCGTTCCCCAAGTAATGGTGTTTCCACTGGATTGATCAAAAAATATGGTAGTTTAGAGATTTAATTTTGAGGATTTGTAGACCTCAGAATGAGAAAGTTTTTTATGTTTGTTAAAGATTTAAAATAAACAGAATCATTAATGGTAATATCTTCTCTAACAAGGTATAAGAAAACAACAGAGGTTTGTTCCTAGTGTGGAACTTGTTGCAACTCCGCTTCTTCAGAGGGTTGAGAAGCAATGGTAGAATGCAACATAAAAACAAATTCGATATCTGAGTCGGAACAAGCAGAAGTTGAAGCAGTTTCTAATTCATAAAGGATGTCTTCAGAATCAGAAATCTCTGTTTAAAAAATAATATCAAATTTATTTTGTTCCATAAATTTTATCATTTTTTTATGATTATTTTTCTGGTTGGGACATTCATTTACAAAATGGCCCAATTCATTGCAAAGGAAGCAACGACAATCTTTTTTTGATTTAGGTTGTCCCGTGAATTTGGGTTTTTTAGGTTGTTTACGTACAAAACGCCTTTTTGATAATTTATTTTTTTGTTGAAACCTATTTTTCCAAGGCTTCCATTGTCACCATTTAAATTTTTTAATTGTCTTGTAGCTCCTCGAAGGTTTATAATGAGATAGTGGTTTACTAAATTCATAATTGGCTAAATAATATTTTTGATATAAAACTGGGTTAACTTTATGTTTAATTGTCTTAGTTGCTTTAACTTTGAGGCAATTATCAATAATAATGCGAAAAACAAATTTGATTCAGTTTCTTAAGGTGTCTGTAAGGTATTCAGAATAATTTTTAACACATAATTCATCCCAAGGTGATGGTAGTTTTGGGAAGAATTGTTGTAACCAATGTTAGAATATGTGCCAACTAACAGATGATAATAATGCATGTATGCTTTTGCAAATGAAGCTTTAATATTGTTAAATTAAAACTTATATCATCTATATAGGTATCAGTGGGTCTGATACCACAAAATTCGATTTTTATAAATTTAGAAAATTCTTGAAGGATAACTTCCCAACTAGCAAAGTTAGCTAGAAGGTCAGCTTTCTTAGCTTTTCCTGCATCAGTGTTTTGGTATTTTCGAATAAATTGCAAAACATCTCCTTGTAACCTTCTTGCAATGTATTTAACAAATTTTTCTTTAGAGCATAAATTCTTATAATTGGTTATCATTATACCAAATGTTTGTGCCCAATCATCAATTGTAGATTCATAGTCTTTAAAAGATATATGGGTCAGGTCAAGATAATCTTACGATTCCTTGAGAAGGGGGCATAGAAGAATACATTGATAACAAAATAAGATAATATAATACGTAAGAGAGCAGCAAGATCATTTCATATGAGAACAAAAGAAATAGACATAGAGGATGTTAATACCATGGTTTAAAAAAATTAGTTTTGGAGGGTATCATCCAATATATATTGGTGCTTGGTTCGTATTAGTATGGTGTTCGATCCTATATCGATAGAATAATTCTAATTGAGAGTAAATATATCAAATAATGAGTAGCACAGCCATCTGATTCGACTTGATATGGTTGATCTGTATCGATGGAGATACCTTTTCTCTTTTCTCATTTACTTTCTTTAATTGTATGAAAAAAAGGGCATACTTAGTTTGTGAGACTCCCACCACAATGAGATTTGAGGAGGATGCTGGAAATATATATATATATATATATATATATATATATATATACATTGTTTTATCCCCCGCTTTGCATAGAGTTATGATTATGATAATAGTAGAATATTCTTGAGTCTTCAAAATGAACATATTAGGTTTGGATGTGATAGGACTTGAATGTAGGTATCACCTTTGAGGGGAAAAGAACTCGAAGAACTCTATCCGAGAGTGTCCTATACCATTGTCTCCACATGTCTATCTCTCTCGCCCCCATGAAGTGCTAGCATAGGCTATGTTCTCGGACTGAGAACCACTTCCCTAGCTATTATTACTAAATCTAATATTTCCAAGACTAATGACGTATTGATCACAGCTCAATAATTATATGGGAGAGGGTTCTACACCCTTTCATTGGATTTTTAACCATTTTTTTTAATAATTCAATAACACATATGAGGAGACGTAACATATGCCTTAGACTCAAAGAGCCTTTTCTTTAATTATATATACTATGTAAAATGAAAAAAAAAAATCCTCACCAATTATTAAATATTAGACATGATTTAATGCTTTAACCATTTTTATTTAAATATTATTTTTTTATAAAAAATAATTTAAAATAAATCCTATCCCTTGCTCCCCAACCCAACCCCTAAGGCAAAAGGTGAAGACAGAATTCTATCCCAAGACCTTGGTACAACCAACGAAGGGCTTTGTTGACTGTGCTAGCCAGAACCTTAAGAATTTAAATAATTAATTAAAAAAATTCTCAAAACCTAATTTTAAATCGCATGTAATTGTTCAAAAATAAAATAAAATGCGCAAGACTTATTAATGAAGAGAGCTTTACTATTAAAAAAAAAAAGGATCTTTGTTTTCTGAGATTGCCCAACAGTTTCTATAATATGTTATAATTTTTTGCTTATTAGTCCCTTAAATACTAACATTTAGAATATTGAAGTAGGTTACATCGCTTACCTATCAAATGTCACGTGTGCTACTTTAACAAAAAAAAAAAAAAAATCCCAACAATGCAGAAGAGGTGATTCCTTCCCAAACCCTATCATACAACAAATCGTGGGACTCACATTAACATTATATATCCTTGGATAAAATGTATCTCCTACGAAATGGATCCATCTCCTACACTCTCAATAGTATGATTATTAATTCTAGCATCATGAAAAACCTCTAGCCAAAATAAAATACCATTTATTTTTTCACATTATTAGTTTGCTTGCCACAAAATCTTGAAAATGATGGTGGTGCTCCATCAAAATAGAGAGCATAAGCTTAAGGGAAAAAAAAAAAAGTTGATGGGGAATTGAGGATCTAGTACCTAGGCCATCATAAAATGAAGTTTAATTTTTATTCAAGTTTAGTAGCAAGAACTAGTGCTGCACATGGGTAAAGTTCCATCACCATCCATCAATAATTCCAACCAAGCTAGTGCTAAATAGCTAGCAATCTCTAGAAAGTGAAAGAGCATAAAAAGAGAGAAATAGTAAAGATCATTATCAAAAACTAAAGGACTAAAGGGTAGCTTATCTAACAGTCAATGTTTCTTCTAAGGCATCTCTTAAATCAAATTTTTTTCAAATCCATTTACCAAACTAAAGTTTCTTTTCATGGGCTTCTGTTTGGCATGTATTGGGTTTCACATAATCAACAAAGCTTCATTTACTTGCCACAGATTCACATGGTATGCATAAGCCTTTATAATCCATATGAGTTGGGTTGGGTAGTTCATCTTCAATAATGTATTTGTTTAGATTTTAGACCCCACTGCCACTACCAGAAAGAACCTCATAGATGCTATTTTCTTACTCTCTTTCTTGTGTGGATCATTATGAATGACCCAACAATATCTTTTTGTGTTTTAAGAGGAATGGTGCTCACTTTATTGATGTGTTTTCATATTAGTTTCTTTTTTTCTTCTTTTTTTTTTTAAATAAGAGTTTATGCTTTCAAAATAAGTCTCAAGAAGCAAGATTTTAGAATTGGTGTTCCAGTCTTAATAGTGGTTGTGTTATGTACGGATATTTGGTGAATATAATTGAATTCCATTATTATTATTATTATTATTATTATTATTATTTGATTACTTAATTGGATTCCAACTTAAACGACAATGGTCTCTTTCTAATTCAACAAAACTTTCACCCAACTAATAACCTAATTTGTGGTGGTACAGTTGTACAGGATGGCCTATTTTGATAAGCTTCTCAACTAAATATCTGCCATATAGTAGATTAAATTGGATTTAAAAAAAAAAAAAAAAAGGATGTCTAGATGCCAAATTTCAGTCCAAGCAAAGTTTACCAAGTGATAATAAAATATTTGAAAATCGAAGGGCTTTCAGAAAGTGCATATATAAAAGATGAAGAGTGGATGAAACACACGTACATATGCACTTAGACATATGTGGTTGTTTATGTGGGGAGTTTGGCTCTTATGCATGAATGAGGGCCAAGGCAGCACATGAGGAAGCATCACCAGATGTGTCATTTGTCATATCAGGGGAAATGTGTTTGAGTTCAAGGGCACACTCTCTTAGAGAAACATCCCCCCAACACACACACACACACACACACACACACATATATACATATATGATTGGATTTGAGTAAGAAATATGACATGTGGCTAATCTATAAGATGAGTAACTAATTCAACCTTCAGTTGGTCAAAACCACTATCCAGGTGGCGCATAGGATGGACCAGCTAAATGAACTTTCTTTCCAATTTCTAAATGTTTTCTTATCCCACTCAAAAAAATAATAATAATAAATAATATATATATATATATATATATTGTTTATTGGAAGGGAATGGAATCGTTGCGAGGCTGTGTGGCCCTTGCACCAGTACAAGGGCCAATGAGTGTGTGGGGGCCATCCAACCAAGGTGGCTTTTTTCATTTCACATTAGTGAGACGGCCATTCTTCTCTTATGTTTGGAAACAAATGCTAGGCAACTTAACAACCTTCTTTCCCCCACATTAGAATGTGTTTAAAATATTTAGAAAAACCATCTGCCTATGAAAAAAAGGTTAAATATCTAAGCCATTACGTGTTTGAGATAATGTTATGATTTAATGTTTTCTTCACTAGGAGAGTAGAAATATCTCTTGTTTTTTTTTTTGGTAGAAAGAAATATCTCTTCTTCAATGGTGATGTGATCATGAAATTGGACACATGTGTCATTATTAAAGTCCTATCCCCTATAATATCAAACAAGGTTGAAATATCTTTCTCCTTGATCATCCAAAAGATCTTTAGACGTAGAGATTCCCTCTTCACCATGGGTGTATAGAAACCCGATCAATTTGTTATTGTTCATTTTTCCATCTATATTTGAATTTTAAGGGAAAAATATCTTTGAGATGCCAACTGGGAGCGCCACTATCACCTCTCTTATCTTTCTCCTCTTGCCCCTACTAATGAATCCCAATTCATCCCTTGATTGGTAGGTTCTCTTTATGGTTAGCTCAATGAAACCTTAACCTAATTTTAAACTAGGTAGAATAGAATCATACTGAAAATGTTAGGACAAATCCATTGTGGAATTTTTTGCATTGAGATGAAAAAATCATGTCAATGAATCAAGAGTTTCACTTTTTTACTTTTGACGGTGAGAAAAAATTTCATTCAACAAAAAAGAAGAGAGAGAGTTTATTGAGCGACATAGGGGAGCACGCATAGTTTTACGTATGGGGTGTCGATATCAGATTGAACAATTTTGCCCTCAAAGATACTGAAAACATAAGGTATTTTGACAATCATAACCTTTTATCCATATCATGCCCCAACCTGATATTGATCAGATATCGATATCAACGTATTCAAAGTTGACACCTAAAATCACTGATAAAATGCGATGATAGAATTTCATACATAGGAGGGTAGCGAGATAATTTCACATAAGAAGAAGAGTGGAAGACACATAGGTGATATGTACATATAATGTGCCCCAGCCCCGCGACAATATTACGAAAGCCCTTATGGGTCCCACTTATTTCATGGTGGGCCCAAGCCTAATCTCCTTTCCCGTAATGAGTGAAAAGGGAGGCAAGTGGTCCTGGTCTAGTCGTCAATCTAATGAATCAGTGATAGGTGATGGTGGGTCCCACACGTAGATAATTGAAACGTGAGAGATAAATATAGCTAAGTCAGAGCGGGTACGTAACTTCTTGGTAGGGTTGGGCTTTATCATCCAAATTAATGGCCTCTAAGTGGTTTTTAGATTGAATGTCTCCACCTTAGGGGTGTCGATCAGCTGGTTCGGTCTGGTTTTTGGTTTCGATTGGGTTGAATCAATTTATGATGTGAGAACAAATGAATTCAACACATTAGTAACGGAATTTTCAATTTTGATCTTGTTTGGATGTAGTTTATTTTGGTTATCTTTTATTGGATTGTTATCTAGTTTTATACGATTTGGATTTGATTTGACACACACACTCACACTCACACACACACACACATATATATATATATATATATATATATATAAAGAAGAAAATTGTTTTAAATATGTCGGAGCCTAAATTGCTCCTTACATCATTTTTCATATTAATCTTTCATTATCTTTTTCTCTTTCATGAAAAAATAAATTAAAAAACTACTATCAGAAGGGATAAGAAATGGGAGTAGGTACTGAGAACCCTTCCCCTATGCATAAATATGGAAAAACCTTTTCTTTTCTTTTTCTCATGTAAAAAAAATAAAAAATAAAAAACCTTCCCCTATACATATATGTGAAAAAGTCCTATTTTTTTTTTTTTAGGGTTCGTATTGATTTTATATTGGTTTGGGTTAACTTTCGGTCTGATTTTCCATGTTTGATACGATTGTCAATCGGTTTGGGGCAATTTTGATTTTCATTTAGCTCCATAATATTCCAAATAGAAGTCGGCCCATTAAGCCTTCAGTTTAGATTGGTTTTTCGGTTTAATTAATCCACCTTCAACATGCCTACCTCCAACTTAAACCTTAGAACCGTGTTTTCCATCACTAACAATGAAAAGAGAATTCCTTTCATTAGTTCATTCACATATCGTAGGGGTAGGATAGAAAGCTTATAATTTCTTAATATAAGGGTTTTGATGGTTGGATGGGATTTTTCAATAGTAATAATTTTTAGATTCCGTACAATAAGTGCATAAAAAACATGACTCTCAATGATTGATTTCTCTTCACCTACTTTACCTACGGGGATTTTGAAACGCCACAAGAAAAAAAATCAATTACTATTTATTACATTCAAAGAAAATTATATAGGACTTCTGAGTTTTCCTTCACCCATGATAAACAAAGAATCCCTTATTCCATGGGTTCACAGCCGATACTGATAAAAATTGGCCGATCTAACACCGATTCCGAAAACCGTGGTGCCTCACAGAAGTCAAGAAGGGATTAAGATTCTCCACGGTTTAACATTGAGAGCTGTTCAGCTCTTGGTTTGACCACCAGACCTAGTCTCTTACCCTTGTGCTTCTTCTCCCTGCATTTGGATCCTCTCCAACTTTTTGATCGAACAATCAAAAAGTAGTTCTATTGATTCAATGAACAAGTACATTCAGGTAAACACCATAGAGTTTGAGATAACGTTTCTTTAGCAATAGATATAAAATGAGAAACCATCATGGAATCTGTGGCAATCTTACAATCTATAACCTCCTAGTTATATAAGTCAAAATTTTTTTTGCCACACTTAGAGGCCAAAAGGTGTTATCTAAACCAAAAGTCAGGCGTTGTAGGACCACTGAATTACCCCAAACCTCCATCAAGGACCATCCTTGCTGTGTTGAATATTCTGCAAAACAAAGAAGAGCTATGGCACATCCTTCAGTGAGATCCTATCCAACTTCCTTCAACCCCTCACATGCATATCTGGGGCTTTGTGCTAATCACCTGACTTGTTATTCCCTTATTTTTCTCTTCTTCATGGTTTTATAGTTTAGACCATCTGATTTTAATTCTCACTTGCAGTTATGGTTTCAAGTATCGGTCATGTATCATCCATATTGGATCGGTATTGCTTGAGATCGATACCCAATTCATGATCAATCTGGATTAGTTATCCATATCGGTTTAGGGGTAAAATAGTAAAAAATGAGTACTTTAAAAAAAAAAAAAAAAAAAAAAGAAGGCAAAATCAACCGATGCCCACCAATCCGATCCAATCTGATCTGAATCAGTATACCGATACCGTCCCCTAAATCCATGCTTGCAGTAAATAACTCTAATCCCTCATATTTTACTCTAATCCTATATGTAAACATTGAAGTCCCTAGAAGCATGGAAAACCACTAACAGATCTAAACAAAATAGGAATGGAAATATTACCTAGCTTCAGGATGGATCAAATAGTGAGTGGATACAACAACTACACCCATGCCATGCCCAATTTACCTAAAAAACCCATATAAAAAATCATAAGTAAAAAATATTCAGATCAGATATAGATGTAACAATATCCAATCAAAGAAGGTAAAGCAGGCAAATGATGCATGAAGGGTGTGCAATGAGTCAATATTATCTCATGAAGAATTGAAGATTAATAATGGAAAGGAAACGGTGCTCCTTTCAAGAAGGCACAATTATAGAACTTGAAATCTAGGCAAATGGATGGGATGATGAATCCTATTTCCATTTCAACTTTCTAATAAGTGGAGGAAAGAAAGGAAAAAAAAGAAGGGAGAGAGAGGGACAACCCACCTAAAGTGAGTGGTCCTGTGACTCTTGTCTATGGATTCAATATAATGGGAAAAAAAATTATAAAAATAAATATAATGGGAACAAGAACACGCAGACATTAAAATATACACTCTCTCACATAATCGCTTTCCTCTCTGCATTAATATCATAAGTCTTTTGTTGTATATTCGGACACCTATCAAAAAATGTCTTCCACTCTAACGTATACAGTGCTAATATATGATACTAGGGTACAATCATTTTCCCCTGGTAACAAACTTGGTACGAACCGTAAACTCAGACGTCCTAAGTCCGACTCCCACTAGGCACACCTTGGGTCATTCACACGGGGGTGTTTAGCGCTCTTCACTGCTTTTAATGAAAGTTGAATAATTCTCATTCAACCCCAATATGATCCCGTCCATGAAGTTGTAGGGTCAGTATGGACCCGTGAGACTAGTCAGGCCGAAGGCCTGGATACTCATTGTTAGCTCAAAAAATAAAAGGGTATAATCATTTTCCCCAATGTAATATACCAAAACAAATTCCACCCCAAACAGGGAAAAGTACATATGGGAGATGCCCTATTAGGCTGAGATTTGGAACTAGGGCTTCCACCAAATTATGGGCATAATTGTGTTTGAATACTGTTAGTATATGGTTGCAAAAGTAAATTATTTTAATTCCCTTTATTATTTTTTTTTTTTTCTCTTTATTAGGTGTTTGGGGGAGGGTGTTGCAATGGGTTAACGAAAAGTTTAATTCAATACAATTTTATATTTTTGTAAAAGGTTTTCTAAGCAAACGATATACAAGAGCACACTAATGAGATTCAATGGAATGATTTCATTTCATGGGGGGAGAGAGAGAGAAGCATACCCTCCTCGGCGGCTTGGAGAGCCTTTTCCCTAAATTTTGATAGTCCCCTAGTGTCTTCAAAATTTTTTCCCAAAAAAAAAAAGGGGAAAAAAAGTGTCTTCAAGAATTGATTATGTTTGTGATGATATATAAGAGGATCAAAGACAACCAAGCCCTGTTTCTTCGAGTGCAAAATACTAAAATAAAATCAAAGAAAAGGCCAGGCGAGGTGATGCAGAGTCATGTACATCGTGGGCCTCGTGGCTGAATTTAGAATCTAAAATGGACAAGGCCCAGAAACTTATTAATTTGCTTCACATTAAACAAGAGACAACTTGATTAAAAGAAAGACCAACTTGGGTGATGAAGTCAGATTCTTTCCAATTTCTATTCCCTACTTTTATTGGTGGGTCTTCAATTTAATTAGGTGGCTGACTTGTCTCTTTATTTTTTTTTATTTGGAAATTTTTGGTTATCACTTAAGAAATAAAAAGTTACAAGGAGAGGTGCAATCATCCACCTTTGTACCAACAGCTTGTGTGTTGGAGCATGGTTTCAAATGATCAGTTCAATCAACTGATCCATCGCCAATCTTGTAAGGTGGAATGGTTCTTAATAAGGGTAAAATTGTTTAAAAATCTTTTTTTTTTAAATTAAAAGTGAGGGTAAAACCATATAATATGCTTCAATATGGTTGATACATATCGGTATCGACCAAGACTGATACAGATATATTGTCTCCTATGGGGGAGTGTCATTCCTGTATGTACATGATAGCCAATGAGAACGTATGAGAAAGTATTCACACAAGAGTCAATTTCCCTTTCATGGGAACAGGCCTATCATTTTACCTTCCCTCATCCCCCAATGTGTCAATGTGCATGGGAACAGGGTCCATGCTCTCTACAGAAAACATTTTCTCTTAAAAATCATGTGAGAGAAGCTAACAGATTAAGTATTCTAAAGGAATTGTCTTTTGTTGGCCAACTAAGAGGAAAATTTGATTAATCTTAAATATTTGTCATGTAGCATATTAGATGGGACCAAAAAGGGCAACAGGGTGTATGACTGTATGACAATACCCGGGAGCGGTACATGATTGATTTTGGGACTAAAATTTGATAGCACTATCAATCTAATTCGTGCCTTGTCCATTCAGTAGTAGGAATTGTCACATTATCATACCACATGGCAAAAATAGATGGACCATCAAGGAAGCCTTCTCTTGGCAGGACCATGTTTTGACACTTTTCCCAAATAATGGTAGGTAAAGACGGAGATTGGGTGCATTCTTTTACATCGTAATTATGGATCCACCACTTGCTAAGTTACACTACTGCAACATGTGACACAACAGTTAAGTTGCATTATTGTAGCATATTGGTCACGGGTTCAAAACCTAGAAACAGCCTCTTCTGTGAAGCAGGGGGTAAGGCTACATACAACTTGCCCCTCCCATACCTCGCAGTAGCGCTAGCCGGGTAACATTCTTTCTCCCTATTCTTTCTGGCACACTTAAAAATGTTGCCCCACACTATTATTATTATTATTTTACTCACAAAGTATAAAAGCAAAATCCCCCTCCAATTTGCAAAGTAGCTCGTGTCTTTTCAGAGGGAGAGCCCAAAGATTATGGTGGTAGGTTACTCTGTAAGCTGGCGCTGATTTATGAAAGGGATATATATCATTCAATCCTTAGTGGACACCACGAATATGTACAATAGAATGACTTATAAGCACCCAACTCAGGAGTATATGACCCACCACTACTACTCAGATGATGGCGGCTATGGCATAAGCTTCTAATTGCAGAGTTCAACTATTTCAACATCATAATCAATTATACACATTCCACTGTTCTCATAAAATTCCTTTTATGTATGATTAATGCAAAGAATTAAGGAGAGGAAACCAAAACATAACAAATCTTGCAGAAACAATTTTAAAATTACACTTGCTTTTTTAATTAAAATATTTTGCCAATCAAAACAATTTCCTAAACCAATCACAACTTTGGCCAGAGAGAATTTACAAATTTGAGTATAGAACATACAACTCATGAACACAACTCAAATGGGCTAGGAAAAACAACGTTTTGAATGATGTATATGATACTTTACCTCCCTTTATTTTCTACTGAACTTCTCAGTTTCATTAAAATAAATAAATAAATAAAGAACACAACTCAACTCAGCCTTATCCCAACTAAATGGGATTAGCTACCACATGGATCCTTTTTCTCCAATCAGCTCTATTCAAAGCCATACTAATTACTAGTACTAAGCTAAGCATATCTTTCATCACTTCTTCTAAAGCTCTAACCAGTTAGGAGAGTTCTTATGGTTCTGTGTAAAAGTCATTTCAAAAACCTAAAAAGGCCACCTGAATAATCTCTTGATTTGGACTAATTTAAATCCCAGAACATAAATTTTCAAATACTTGATACCCCAGCTGTAATTTCATAATGTGAGGGGCCTCGATAATAGTTTTTCCTAAATGTTAGGGACCCAAAGTGTGATTTATCCCTTTCTTAGACCGAAAGCATATCGAGACTAGGGGCAAGTACTTTTCATGTCCCACACAGCACCCTGGTAACACAGAATAAGGGATCGGTTAGGGGTGCGATCCACATCCTATTGTCCAGACGGTGAGTCCTTAGTATTAACACAGGATACACCCGACCAAAATTCTGAAAACTAAAAGTAGACCAGACAGCTCATTACAATTTCACAAGTTTTGAATAGTTCATCCTCATGCCGATTGATGAAAAATAAAATTTTAAAATGGAATACTTGCAAGCAAAATAAAGATGAAGTGAAACTACTAGAATCCAGAGTACCAACCCAACCCCACCCCCCCCCCCCACAAAAAAAAAAAAAAAAAGTGAGAGAGAGAGAGAGAGAGAGGTAAAGTTTCATTCATTTAAACTAATTTGACAACTTTTACCAAATAATAATAATAATAATAATTTGGCAGCCAAAGCTTAATGTAAAAACAATAGAGACAGTATTCTGATTCATAATATCACCCTGTAGATAAAAGGAACTTTGATAATGTGGTATCTACTGTTGAAAGTAACAATTGTATGTGAAAATGCTAAAATGAATGGTGGATGGCCTACAACTTTGAAGTGGGAAATGATAGATCCACTTTACCCTACGAAAAGCATTTCTTTGAGTCCTATATAACCGGAACACTTCCATTAGCCTGCTGCATGGTCCCAAGTGAAGTGCCTACAAAACCAGCAACTACTTGTCAAGTTTGTCAGGACAAACTTATTCCCTATCTCCTAAATATCCAACCCTGTACCCAAAAGAGAGGCATGGAAGGGCACTTGGCATCCATGGGCAGAAGTAGTGTTAGTAAAAGTAAGAAGCAAGAATGATGCCTCTTGCTTAACTTACAAGCTATCACATATTTTTAGCACGTAAAACATGCAATGCTGAATGTATAGTGAAACCACAAGTTAATAAAATAAGAAAAATTTCAAAACCAGAAAGAACAATGTAGAGCTGTGTAAATCAAACAGAACTTCAAGACCATATTCAAATTAAGATATCAAAGCAGTAGATTGAGAATATATGACATAATATTATGCACCCAGGCTAGGAACAAAGTAATGGAGGAAGCGAGGAGATTCTATTCCAAGATATCAGTCGAGGCACAAGCCTAATTCGAAAATATCATATCTAATCCATTTTAATCAGAAGCCAGACCAATATTTTCCAAATCTCCAGATTGAAAAAACACTTATCCTCTTCAGAGAATCTACTAGCCAAATTTGGAGAAACTAGTTCCTACACAACTGCCTGTTTCTACCAGGGGTATGGTTGATTTAGCCACTCTGACCAGTAAATGGGTAGGGTACCAACTGGATTGCATTCATGTGGTTTCATGGCTTTCTCAATCTTATGAATCTGCCACTGCTTATGGGACTTTTCCCTAGTATTATGTTCTTCAAACATTATTCTGACAAGAGGATACACATGAACTTAGCGCAAGGGTTCCAGTGCCTTACCATGATGCCACATGGCATATGCAGGAAATGGTGTATGGATGCTTCGTACGTATAAACATATTTTTGGGTTATGATTATAGGTATTACAAAATTGTTCTACTGCAAAAAGGAAGAGCATATCAAATGAACCGAAGTGAGGAGTAAGTAACTACCAGAGTTTCCAGGAAAATAAGGAGCAGGAAAATATCTGCCCCTCATCATCCCCGTGGGAGAAGCATCAATAGAGTTTCCAGGTCTTGAGAAGTTATTATCCTGAAACTGATCTGAGAAGTTTGTGAAGTTTGTGACTGCTGGATGTCCACTTGAGTTTCCCAAACACAATTCAGAACTTTGAGCCAGAATTTGGTCAGGCTTCCGTGAAGCATGCAATGGATAAGTATCTTTCTGTTTCAAAAAATATAAAAAAAAAAAAGAAATGGGGGAGGGGACAAGAGGAAGTTGTTCATTTCTATACAATTCAAGCAAAATACGGACACAGCCAGAATTCTTTGATAGCATAACATATAAATATAAACAGATACACAGTTGACCTGCCTAAATTTATAACTTAATAAGAGGTGCTGAGGAAAATAAGATGCCAAATGCTAGTTAATCACAAGGTTCAGAAAAAGCAGCAGCAAGGCACATGCCACATGAATAAGCTGAGCTGCGAACCTTATTTTGCGGTAGATCATCCATTCTCTCATGCGATGAATCCTTAGGTGATGAAACCTGAGATGGCAATACCACAGTTCCCTGTACCCCTTTAGGGCTCAGAGTATCACTGGAATTTGTCGATGCTTCATAAAGATGGCAGAGTGCTGACCGGAGATGATTATTTCTTTGTAAGTTGTAGACTTTGGTTGCTAGAGGAGATGGAGCATCTGATTTAGTTACCATTACATTAACCTAAGTCAGATGGTTGAAGACCAATAAATCCAGACATGGTGAGATTGAGACCATATTTTAAAAAACCAGACAGGGCAGGATGGTTGAACTGGTTTAGACTGGAAATGCCTCTTTTTCGGCTCGGTATAGACATAGAACTTCCTAGGACCAAACCCAGAATCAAACCATATGGATTTCAGAAACCACCCAGTTCAGGTTGATGATTTATTTAACTTTTCAACATTAATTACTTTTTAATCTATTTTTCAAAACTGAGGTTTGATAAGTCAAAAGAAAGAGGCCCCTTTTGAGTTTGATGCCATGACCGGTTTTAAAACTATAGTTGTGACACATGGGACAAGAGATTCAGGTTCACTTTCTGAATTGCTGAAACGTCTGATTAGCTAAGAGTAACTTAGGTATGGACATTTCTTTGATCATATTATCTGTCCTCCTCACTAGATGTCTCAACATGAGAATTGCTAAAAAGAAAACTTTTTCTACAAGTCCATGGATACCTTTGGTTGAAATTCTGCATTCAGGCACCTGCCCAGGCTTGCGATATCTGACAGAATCACAAGGCTTTCCTCTTCCTGTAATTGATCCCTTGGAAAATTCTCCACCTGACAGAAAGCATGAAGAATAATACTAGCATTATCGTGTATGTGGTTTGTATTAGTATATATCTGCACTACAGCTATGGTTCAATGCAATCATGTATGAGTATGACAGGAAATAGGTATTAATTTATGGGATAATTACATCCTCCTCCCCTGTAGTTTGATGAAATTACGTGTGGGTCCAAGGGTTTGAGCGATTTACACCCCCCTGACACTAACGGTGTGAGTATACTGTTAGTTTTACACAGTAAAAGACCGTGTTACCCTTGGGATAGAACCCAAGCTTTTTTTTTTTTTCTTCTTCCATACGAGTGTTGATGGAAGGAAGGATAAAAGTCGTCCGCTACAGCGAGGGACGGCTTTTTCCAAATTTCTAGGTTCAGCTCTCTTTCTCTCTCTATCTCTCTCGCTCGGGTGATCATATTAGTCTTCTCTCTCTCTCATCTTCTTCTCTTTCGGTGATTTTGGCATAACATATTCCTAGGGCAGAATGGAATAGGAGGAGTCTATTCTGGAGATCTTGGTTGTCTTCAATCGGACCTGAGCTGAGACACAAGAGGATAGAGAGGAGAATCGAGGATTCGTGTCTGGTGAAGCTTTTTGTGTTTGATCCCTCACTGAATCTGAGAGGAGATGGCCTTATCTGGAATAAGAGGTCTCTCCGTCTTCATTAGTGATGTTCAAAATTGCTGAATAACATTCAAGCTAATAAGTGTACAATATAGAGATTATCAAACTGCTGCAAGGTTTAGAAACTCTGGATTGTATACGGGGTCAATCTCCTTTGATTATGAATTGGATTGGATTGAAATCAGCCAAGGATCGGATGAAATTGGTCAGAACTGGCCAAAACCTAGAAGATGGAATCAAGAAGAAGAGTCATGGATTTCCAAAGATTTTTGGTTTTTGGAGTTTATGGTTCAAAAGTCTGGTAGATATGGCTACCAGAGGTCACTTACATTGATTTTTTGCAGAATTTATCAGTTTGGGTTTGGATTTGGGAAAAAATAAAAAGAGAAGGAAAGTAAAGGAAGAAAACCACAAATGTATGCAAGTGGAAAGCTTTGCTAAGTTATTGTATCAAATGGTCCTAATGTTGGAATCTATACTAGCATTCCGGTTCCGATTGACTGATTTTATGGTTGAATATTATCCGTGGTAGGACTATTTGGATAATTGAAGCTAGCCATCTGTGTGTGCAGGGTAAAGGACTCTACAGCAGGACAACTGAATAATGACTGAAATACAGGACTGTTAATTGGTCCTATTTTCTTGGCCTTCAACTCATCTAGTTTGCATATTGGCAACATTAGGACTCTGCAAAGTCCGAACTCCGACTCCAACTGAGAAGTGTAGAATCAACATAGCCGACGGTGGTGAGTCGGTGCTCTCTCCGGTCAAGACAGTCTTTAACTGCTAAACAGGGAAAAAAAAAAAACTCTGCAAAGTCCGAACTCCGACTCCAATTGAGAAGTGTAGGATCAACATAGCCGACTGCAGTGAGTCGGTGATCTCCCTGGTCAAGACAGCCTTTAACTGAAGGGTGTTTTAGTAAGTTCATTTTATTATAAGTATATTTTCAGAATTAAAATGGTGATGTCACCAATTAACAGTTTCAAATTCACGGTGACTAATGGATTGGACCTAAGTGTAAGAATCTTTCAAACTATAGGGGAGGGGGGCGTAAATCGCTCAAACCCTTGGATCCACATGTAATTTTGACAAACTACAGGGGAGGGGGATGTAATTATCCCTTAATTTATTGGTTTGGTTTTCTTTTTCTGCAACACAAGGTAAATAGAAACAATACAGAAGAGACACCAGTTGTTAGTCTGATCTCAAAAATTGGGGCATTAGAAAAAAATGCGCGATGCAATGTTCACCAATGCCATGCAACAAGGTGTATTTAAGATGGCAAGCATGAAATAATATTTAGGCACATGTGATAAGGAATACAGTGATACACTTAGGAGCCTAAAAAGATTATGCTAAAGGCGGAAGTTGCAATTACGTGAGGGCGGTTAAAGTGGGGCAGTTGAGGGGAAAAAACAAGGCCTTGCAGCAAAAGATTGGTACGATGGACTTAATAGATGAGGGTAAAGGACGAGAGCATATAGCAGAAAAAAAAATATTGCATTCCATTCTCACAAACTTCTCTAAACTGAAAATATACACGTTACCCATCTCAATACAATTTGACCCAAATAAGTCAGAGGTAAGCAACTTGGGCCATCCTTGAGTTGGATTGATTAGCGTTGAGGTCACAACTCTTCAAGTTATGCTTGGTCAGAGAAGCCTGACCAAACTTGATCCAACTCCAAGCCACAAAGTTGCTACAAAGTGAATTAGATTTTTAACAATAGAGATTCTAGGAAATTTTGATGCTGCACTAATTCATGAAACTGGCATATAATGTGCAGAGAAAAAATAGTAAGACATCTCATTGCTAATATCTTCAGCAGCAATAGCTAAACAGGGAAAACCAAGCAAAGTATTCTTAATACTCAACCTGTAATTAATGTGCTGCAAAATTGTTGTTACTTGAAGAGTGCAACTTTTTTAAGATTTGGCTGACAATTTACAAGTTAAATGTCATGAAAGTAGAGAATGATTTGACAGAATAGGATAGCTGCAGGAAATTTCAAGCTGTCCTTACACGTTTGAGCCTCTTGACAACTTATGCCCATATTTGCAGCTACCCCATATGTTGTTTCCAAATCATCAAATGGTTGTAAACCCTCAACTGCCATCCTACAAAGACAAATGAGGAGGCTTGCATTAATTTTTTTTTTTTCTGAAACAAAGGTGACCTCAATGCAGTTGAAACCTAAGATCATGAAGATATTCTTGTTAAGAATGAGCGAATAAATAATATATAACAAGCCAAAAGGTAAGAAAATTTTCTTTCTTCGTATCCACCCTCATGAAATGAAATGGCTAGATATCAATTCATAAAGATAACTAGAAATGAGTCCTAGGAATTGAAGCTATGCAGGTATGATCAAGGTCAACATACAGTCACAAAGGTGAGGTGAACATACAACTTGGTACGTCTTTTTGAAGGAGACATTACACCTGCTAAATAGTTTGTAATTCCAGGACTAAGTCCTGAACCATCAATTACAGCAGCCCCATCAATAGAAACTGAGTGCCCTGTACAGAAGAGGGAAGGATCAGTCTCGACAACTTAAGAGTTGAACATAAGAATTTCACTTCAATGAGAAACTTTTGTCCAGATGATCTGCAGACTGTAGAGCTAGTATGAGATAAAAGATACTCTATGTTGAGGAAATTAAGAGAACTCCAAGAAAGAAATTTGCACATCCAAAATTCTGAATTCAAACTAAAAACTACATTAATCAAAATAGACTAATATATCATAAAACGGCCCAAACATCATGAGTGATTTAAGTATAGTACCTCCAAGAAAATACAAAAACCTATGTTCCTAAACTTGTTCTATTACACGGTAAAGATCTTGAGATCCAGTCATGACCAAATGACAGCAGTAATATTATCACATCTCAATGTTTTGTTTGATTCTTTTGCTGTTCTCACAACTGGCACTTCAATCCATGTCCATTTCTAGCACTTTTAGCCCCAAAAGAATGATAGTACAGTATATTACTTTTACAAAACAGCTTATCATTGGTAAGAATTCATCCCATTCTTGGGTTGGCCCAATAGGAGATAAAATAAACAAGAATCAAGATGGTTCAGTTTCATGCGAAATAGAGAAAAATATCAAACCAAAGGATAATGTGGCAGGTTAAAAGCTCAAAAAGGAAAACGAGCAAAGACCATAAAGCACAAAAATAGAGGTACGAAGAAAAGGTGTTAGAAGCCATGCCTTAACCACAGTTATAGCTCTAGTCTACAAGGAGTGGACATCTTTTAAAAAACCCTAAATAATAGGGAAATGGAGATTAGACATCACCCACAGATGATGACTGAACTAAACTATCATTCTCCTTCAAAGGGGGTCCAATCAACACACGCACCGTTGGCAAGGGAAGACTAAGTCAACAGCCTATCTCTAAAATATAACAGCAGCTGAAAAAATAATGTCGGTAAGGGCATAATAAGTACCACCACTTGATCTTTTTAATGGTACTTCGGGAGTTGGAATGGAGGAGGATTTTTTACCAAGAAATAATTTTGTTTCTCTTTTTCCCAGAAAGAGATTCCAAATTATCCTGGCCATATAACAATGAAAAATTCAATACTTCATGTGGAACATACAAAGTTGTAGTCTTGTAGATTTGGGGGGATAACTCTTTTTTTGTATTTCAAGCAAAAGCGTAGGTAACTGATTCTTGCCACACAAGAACAATGAATTCCAGGGGCAGCAATCACTGTAGTCCCCAATCCAGAAGGAAAGGATCAGTCGTAACTAGCAATTTAGAAAAGAACTTGGACAAAAAGGAAGCAGCGCAGCCAACAGAATGAACTTTTGATTTTCAATGCAAAAAGAAGTGGTGCAGTCAACAGATTGAACTCGGACAAAAAGATGCTTCCACACAAATGGACTTACCAACCACAAAAAATAGTTCCCAAAGAAAAACACTCTCCACGAACAACACTTAACAAATATAAACAACAAAATAAGATCAATAATGTCTTTTTAATGGCAGTGTTAGGTGGCTGCAATCTATTGCTGGTGGGCCATGGAGATACTTTGACCTTATTAGGAAAGCCAGGTTCTTGTGTTATCAAGGAAACCTCTATTTCGCTTGGAAGATGTGATCTGCTAATTCCCTATCTCATGAAATAGCCAGGGGTTCAATAAGGAATTTCTGTATTTAGATCCTTATCCCATTGAGTGTCCCTTTGGCCACTTGTTCATGTTGTTGCATTTCATATCTTTTACTTCATTTCTTTTTTTTTTTTTGCAGTAAGTTTATCTTTATATAGATACTTTTCCAAGTGTCAGGAAATAACCCCAGATCAATATGGACACAAAAAGAACAAATAACCCCATATATATTTTTTGAATTACAACACCATCAACAGATCCAAACTCAGAGACAACTATCACCAATGTAGATAAGACATCAACCCTATCTAGCAGAAAGTAACAAAGATTTCTCATTTTGTAAGCATTCATCAACAATTGAAATGAGATATTGACTAGCAAATAAGTCAATTTTTTTAAATATGAATCCTATGGCCATCATTTTCTTGATGCATATCTTGTGAGTTAACTATGATCATATGATAGAACAGATCAAATAGACCAGAAAAAAGTAGTTACTTTTTATCTCTCTAGAGATGGAATAATTCATTCCAGCTTGGTCATCAACAGTGGAATCTGAAACGGCATGATCATCCGCATGGACAGACTCAGACCTCTCTTGCTCCACAACTCTAGCAGCTTGGTCTAGAAGATATCAAGGAATTCTTAGTAACAGAGTTTATGGTCCCACAAAATGCTATCAGAAAGGGATAACTGACCAAATCACCCATCAAGAAATAAATAAAAATCTCAACAGTACCAAAGAGATGCTTCTAAAAAAGCATTTGAAACCTGTAAAACTTAATTTTTATTTATAAGAAGTGGAAGTAATTTAAGCATGCTTAGGAAATAAAAAGAAATAGGATAAAATAAGAAAGGGTACTACCCTGAGCTGTTTGCAATTTTTTTCTCCCCTTCCTTGGAGGTTTCTTATGTCCTGTACCACCATCAAGCTCCAAACCAGTTTCTTCTGTGGAATTAAATGACCTACAACGCTCTGAAAATATTAAAAGAACTTGTATCACTTAAAGCCACATCCATGACAAAAATTTAAGTTTATAATACTGAAAATATAATTTTTTTTCTAAAAGGTACTGAAACAAAAAATCAACCAAAAAAATAACGCACCAGTCTACAAAATTTTTTACCTAGAGATACCACTTAAGGTCTCTATTCTTCTCATTGCATAATTCTGAGTCTGAATATGTTTAGCAATAATGTAAGGAAGGATATACATTAATGAAAAAGGAATTACAAAAAGAGGGTTTGACAGTCTTTAATCTAATCAAGTGCAATGACGAATCTCCTTCCTGCATGAACAACCACTTGAAGCCTGGAAAACGAGTAAATTCTAAGACGATAGGTCCTCACCTTTGGTGGAACATCCCATTTCCATTTGATTGGAAAACCAAAATAAATGGCTCCTAAAGTATGTGATATAGCAGATTTTATGTGGTATCACTGGATAGGTAAACATATACAACACATGGATGTATACACATGTAATTTTCCTTTATTCCATTACTTCTCTTTTCATTCCCTACCCAGTGGAGAGAGCTTATCTGCCCTTTCCAACAGTAAAAAGAACTCTCATAATAAACCAAGCTAGAAAATACATAATTACAACTTTCCTTCTCACATTGGTGGGAAATTCTGACAATTGAAACCCAAAAAAAAAAAAAAAAAAAAAAAAAAAAAAGAAGAAGAAGAAGAGGAAGAAGAAGAAAGAAAGAAAGAAAGAGAAAGAGATCCCAACCTGCATGAGCAGCATACTGACTAGCCTTGATGGGTCTCTTACAAGCGTTGCAACAAACCTTCACAGTTAATTAAGAACAAAGAATCAGAGAGACAAAGTGCATGATGGGAAAGAAAATTGAAGTAGAAAACAAATTCAATTTAAAAATAATATGCGTTATTCAACTGCACAGTTTGTCTACCCAAAACTTACTCTGATAGTCCATTCTTTCCATCTTGTTCCTCCATTAATATCATAAGCAGTCAGAATGTTGGTGGATATTCTCATCAGTTTTATGATTCATTGTTAAAGTATGATGGATGAAGTGGAGAGGGGCGTCTAGAGTGTTGTGTGATCGACGTATTCTTCTAAAGCTTAAAAGAAAATTAAACAGGACAGTCGTAAGACCAGCTATGATGTATGGTGCAGTTGTTGGGCAGTCAAGAAGCGTAATATAGATAAATTGAGTGTAGCCGAGATGAGGATGCTGAGATGGATGTGCAACAAAACTCTGAGAATAGAGTGGGAAATGACAGGGTTAGAGCTGATTTGGGAGTTGCCCCCGATTTAGGATAAGCTCAGAGAATGTCAATTAAGATGGTTTGGACATGTCCAAAGGAGGCCTTTGGATGCTCAAGTTTGGAGGAGAGACCAGACTCAAATGGATGGAGCTAAAAGGACTAGCGGTAGGCCGAAAATGACCATTGATGAGTTGGTAACGAGAGACATGCAAAAGATAGGTCTTTGGCTCTAGTATGGCATCGAACAAAACTGCTTGGAGGGCAAAGATCCGGGTTGCTGATTGTTCGTAAGTGGGATGTTCAAGAGGTTTTGCAGTGCTTTTCTTTTCTTTTTTTTCCTTTCCCTATCTCGAATCCACATAGCCAACCCCATTTAATTGGATAAGGCTGAGCCGTGTTGTTGTTGTTGTTCTATGATTCATTGAGCTTCTTGGTCAATGATATATGTTGTTGAGAATTGTTGTCTATATATATATATATATAGTCAACACTTTTTAATAAACGGGAATTTTTTTAAGCCAAATGTTTCTTCTCGTCGGATGAGCACCCAAAAATCATCGTTCTGTTAACAATTATGAAGCAGTTGAATTCCAAAGTCAGGTCAGAAAGATGATTTTTGGGTCACCAAAGACCAAAGGGAAGTAAAATATTCTGCATTTGCGATGATATCTTCTCCCAAATAAAAATACTAGATACACATGCAAATCACTACAAGAAATCAAAATCAGGACACTTCAGCAGATGATTGTGTTGTTATCCAAGTAAATTGACATACACACAATACATACAACAGATACGACATTAATTAAACAAAAGGTAAACTTCCAAGGCATATCAAATATAAGATTACCCACAATCATCAACTCATCCATTATCGATTTACTAAACCAAACCTCAATCTGGATAACAAAACCATTATCGATTTATCATATACCAAACCTCAATCTGGATGACAATACAATCAAAATTAACAAACACGATACGTCCCTAGGGAGCTGAAAGGTGTTAATGCATATTAGTAATTCCAGTTTTTCAGACATTACCAAATGCAAAGGGTCTTGCAGTGGTTTGCAATCAAAAACATGCATATCTGCACAGAAAATCAGAATAAGTACATATCTCCCATTACCAAAAATTATACCAATACAGAATCAACATTGAAAATCATAAACAATTTGAAATGAAGGATTCGTGTAACCAAGAGAGAGATTACTCCCATAATAAGCAGAATTAGATATTAAACTCAAACATTCTAAATAATTAATTTTGTAGCCTAGCTAAAGTTATGTTTTAGACTACTTACAAGAAAACAATAAAGAAAAAGTTTATAATATAGTCCCTAGAGAGTTAATTTGGCAAATTTTAGAGAAGAAAAGTGTTTTGGGTACATATGTGGGCATAGTTAACAATATGTTTAACTAGTGCAAGAACTGTGGGGGAGGTAGGGTAGTGAATTCCCAATTACAATTAGATTACATCAAGGATCAGAATTAAGTACATATTTGTTTGCGCTAATCATAGACAAGCTGACTACAGACATTCAAGATCAGATCCCTTGGTGTATGCTTTTTCCTTCTGATATTGTTTTGATTGACGAAACAAAAGTTGGGATCAATGCAACGTTGGAATTATGTAAATCAATCTTGGAATAAAGAAGTTTTACGATAAGTAGAACAAAAACAGAGTATATGGACTGTAACTTTTGTACAACAATAAGGCTGAAAGGGAGGTGGTGAAAATTGATGAAAGAAGATACCACAAAGTGAAAATTTTCCAAAGAATCAGAATAGGGTGGATGAAGTGAAGGGGCACGTCCAGAGTGTTGTGTGATCAACATAATCCTTTAAGACTTAAAGCAAAATTTTGGAGGACAGTTATATGACCAGCAATGACGTATAAAGCTGAATGTTGGGCAGTGAAGAAACAACTGATAGAATTATTGCTATAGCAGTTCCATACAAAAAGACAGTAAAATTAACAAAAATATGTTATCAAATTCCTCTAGAAATAGATGATCAAAATATCAATAAAGCTTGTTCCAAGCCCCTGCCTAATTTAGTCAAGGAAATTGAATTAAATGCAATCCCCTACACTAGATTAGTTTAAAACAAATATACGTAATATCCCAGGATTATGAATTAGATTTTGGCAAGCCTCACAGCATAGCACTAGAGAAAGAAAGATGATCTAACCTTCCTCTTCAAGCAAATTTGCTTCATCTGCCTCACGTAATTCTCTATGAATGGACTGAACAGCTAATTTCTCGTGGCTAACCTCCTCTGGCAAGGAGTCTAACATAATAAGTCAAAACATTAAATATTCAAAATCTACAATCCAGAGTGGATAATGCATTACTTCATCTAAAACAATTACAAATATTGAATTAACTTCCAGGTAAAATGCACATAGAGAATGGCAATGGTGACAACCATGTTATATCATATATGAATTTTAAAAAACCCAGCTTCCTCTACCAGTAAACTGTAGCTGCAATGAACAGCAGCCTGCATTGATTCGGATCTTTACCCACAAACAACTAACTGCCTATCATTATGCTGCTGAAAATAAAGTATAAAAAATTATTTGGCGAGGATATTATCAAGAATATAGCTCTGCCAACATAAACAAAAATCATTGATCTTACTGTTATTATTAATAACACTAAGTCAAAATTAAAGCTTCATGTTACAGAAGCACACTAATAATCGGTTAATACATCCTTGGAAACCCATTAGCGATACAATTCATCAAGAGGAATATTTTACTCTTCTTTCCCTCTTTCTTAATTCGTTTTCTACTTTTTCACAGCACTAGATAATTAAACCCCCCCCCCCAAAAAAAAATACTAAAAATATGCTAATTTAGATCTTATCCCTAAAAGCCAAGTTACCAGAAAAAGAATTGAGTGGTAAGTGTCAAAGTTGAAAAACCACCAAATAGAGTGAATGAAGTGTCAAAGTTGAAAAACCACCAAATAGAGTGAATGATGCACACAGATGCCTTACAATATCACATGCCTTAGAATTACCCTCTCCAAGGACCCTCGTCATCGCATACCTTTCCTATTTTTGATAATGGAACCAATCTATTAAACACATGACATGTAGTACAAAACTTTCATCCAAAAGGACATCTCCTGACATAAGGGAAAGATGAGAGAAGAGAACGTGACATAAAATAATTGGTGGGAGATACACAATACCCAGTTCAGAGTTAAATGTCCAATCATCAAGACTCTTTTCTTTAAGACTTAGTTAGAAACTATAGCCTGCCACCATTTGTCCATGTAAACAACCCTGCGGTATTTTCTCTCCTTTTGCAACAAAAGAAAAATTACTTTAAGTTTCAGCAAAAGACTTCTTATGTATGCCAGCCAACCGTATGTTTCCAAACAATGAGATCCACTCCTGATACCACTGGTAATTCAGGCAACACAACTCCGGAGAAAACTAAAGGCTATCTGATGCAATATTCAACTAGAAAGAAGAAAAAGAAAAGACTTTCCTGCGGTTAAGGTTGGTCTGGTTCAATTCTGATTTCCAAACTACTTAGCTAGTTCAAACCTGGTATATGTTACAATTCATGTGTTCCAGTTCACATGTTACTATTTATGCCAGCTTTATTTTTTTTTTAATTTTAATTGTCATTTAAAACCTATTAGTTAGTTGGATTAGGGACTCTATAAGTCCAGCTTTATTTCAGTCTTGTTCTTTATTATTTAAGTTTCCTAGTGAATTTAAGTTACCTTTATCAATTCAGGATTAGTTAGGTGTTTCCTTTTTTGAGTTTGAGTTTGTTGTAGAGTCTTCTATATAAGTTTGTAATGAGTTAGTGATTCAGATACACACCCGTGGAACGATTCATACCCATCTAGGTATCCAGATAGAGATGAACCAGATCCATATTTGATCATTTGATCTAGTAGTATTTTAGTAGTTGATTTTATTTAGGTGAACAATATCTTTAGATTATTTTATTCTGTTTATTTTTTGGAAGTTGCATACGTAGGACATAGTTAGAGTTGATTTTAGGTTTCCTTTCTTTTTGAGTTAGTTTCTTTTTAAGATTTCTTTCCATGTTATAGAGTCTTTATTTTCCTTTATAATGGTTGTAACCGATGGACAAAATTAGATAATGAAAAGATGAATCGAATTGAGTGTTTGTGAAGCATGCGGGCTATTGTGTGCCCCCCTTCTTTCTTGTGCAAATCTTCTCTCCCTCCCCTGCAACTCTCAGTTCATCTCAGGGGTTCTTCCCTACCCCTACCGGGCCTCCATCAGTTAGCCTTGGACATGACTTTGATAAATAGAAGTAGGCTTTTCCCTTCGTAACTGTGGTGATTCAGAAAAAATTCTCCCCGCTGCAGTGTTCAGTAGGACCCTTGGTGGTGATTCCAGGAACCCTTACAATGATTCCAAGGTTTGGTGCTCGTGGTTATTCCAGCCTTGTTGATCAAGAGGTAATTCCTGATCATGTCTTTTATTTCTTCTCTTTCCCACAATTGCATAAATATCAGTTTTGCCCTGTTTAAGAAGCATAAAATTTATGCTATCGAATCATCTGGTTTTCTGGGTTTTAAGAATCCTAGCCTCAGAAGTAATCTTTCATTACCTCAAATCTGTCCATCTGCTTGAAATCATATTTTACAAACTAGATCTACTGCTTGTGTTGTTCATTTAACTGGAATTTCAGGCTGATCAAAATTTTTCAAATGGAATTATCTGGTTCTATCCCTATACCTGCGATCCTTTCGCAAGGCATTTTAGCACTGCATTACTATATATATATATTTTTTTTTCTCTCTCCTTTCTCAGCCTTTTTCAAAATTTCAGACCCAATCTTAGTACCAGAAACTGATGTCACCTCAGCCAGCTCCATCTAATTATAGCCTCCGCCATTTGATCATTTAAAAAAAAAAAAAACACTGGTCTGTCTTGTTGCCATCCTAAAATTCTATGTAGGAGCAGAGAACATTTACAGTTGAAGAAATGGACTTCTCATCTAGGAACAATGAACTGTAAATCATAATTCACAAGTTTTGACCTCTCTTCTATGAATTGTGATCCATGGTCAGTTTCACTCAAAATTCATGAAATCTTGAACTTTATACGGTCCCTGCTTACCACTTGGGGCCAAGGTTCGAAATTTCGGATATTTCAGTTCTTTTTTTTTTTTTTTTTTTTTTTTTTACCGAGACAAAATGGCATACAAAATATAAGAGTACATAATTTCGGTCATCTCGGTCACATTTCGGTCATTTTGGCCCAAGAAATGAACTATTTCATTGAAATTTCGGCCATGTCGGTCATTTCGCTAATTTCGGCCACTTCAGCCATTAGCCCCCCAAAATGGCCAGCGAAACACATAGGAAAAAGTACACCATTTCGACGAAATTTCGGTGGTTTCGAAACCATCGAAAAGAAACAAGTTCTTGCACTTTGCTTGGGGCTGGTAACATGAATTCTGTTGTACATTCCACCCCTAGTTCATAACATTTTCACCTAAACTATGAGAATACAGAAAGTTCGGTATTAAGTCAGGCCAAAATATTGCTAAGCAAACAATACGAATACAATTTTGTATTCTTACACCATGAAAGAAAGTAAGAAACCATAATTCGAACACTTCCTTTCAGTGCAATGTAAAACCATGCAAGTAACCAGACAAAAGTAAAGCCACTCCCATTTTCTTGGCAAGTAACATAAAGATTTCAAAAAGGAAAAGGAGCAAGCCCCATACAGAAAGTAGGCAAAGAAGTCATTGTTACTAATATTTGCATTTGGCTTAAACTTATTATGTTTCTATGACACCAATAAATGATGACATGCATTATACATTTAAGAGATTTCATAATATGATGTAGATATATTTAAATAATTCAATATTACCATCAAATTAAATGCTTACGAGTAATTACAATGCATTCTCAGTTGCATACAGCTGATGAACTAGCAAGTCGTTGCATTGTTAATTTGATGTTCTAAAATGCACATTCATTTTCCATAGTCCTCAAACCATGGATACCATGGGCTAAAATAAATGTGAGTACCTGCTGTGATTTCTGAGAAATTTCCAGTTTCCAAAAGCCTCACCATAGCTGCCATCCTCCACTTTCCAGGCGTGCATACCATTGAGACCAAGGCAACCTATGGATTGATAGTCTACATCAGTTTACACAAGATCCTAACCCCACAACTGAGAACTTTGCTCCATAGTATATAAGCACTCTAGTTCAGAAAGTATTTAGCAAAATTGTAGCATGACTTGATAAAAAGGCAAAAAACTACACATGCTAAAATGCTTCTGAAGTACAAAAAACATATAGCCTAATAGAAAACATGCAGTTGTGAAACAGGGAGGAAATAGAACTATAAACAGAAAACTTCAAACCCTACATTTAAGCACAAGTGTAAATGTTAATTATTTGACAGATTGGTGGGTTCTAAGTTTGCTGCCATTTGGGTAAGTGAGAAAGCTACAGAATTTAGTCTCCTTTTCATGGTCATGCTAGGTGTTTGCAAAGAAGGTTACTCAGCCATTGAATATTCCAGCAAACATTTTTACCGAAATCTCTGAGAAACAGTTAAAAAAGGGAATCCTTCTCAGACATGTCCCTTTTGGAAGCTTAACTATGAGCTTTTCTGAAAGGGCTGTGAACACTGCTTTATTGATTGGGAGGAATCTTGCACCACTGTTGCAATGCTGCATGTGGGAGGAAGGCTCTTCCTTCTCATTCTAGATCGTCATGAGGTGGTCGAAGTCTTAAGCAGAGGAAGCCATGGTATCTAGCATCCATATGTATCAGCCGTATCAAGATTAGCCATGGCCATAGGATACAAAACTGATACAATAAAAAAAAAAAAAAAAAAATCAGAACGGACATGGTACAGATACACTCTCGATACACAGGCTGCCAAAACCCAAAAACCCCACTTTTTTGAGAGAAAACTTCTTCGTACTAACTTTTTGGCCAAGTGTTTCCCATTTACACTAAAAAACAACCTAGAACAAGCAAAAAAATTTCTTCGAAGCTCATCAAAGTGGAGATCTAATAGAAAATTCGTGGCTGAAGTAAGTTAAAATTTTTCATTTTCTTGCCCGAATATTTTGGTTTTCCTTACTTGCTTTTGCCAAGTATCATATCTAAACTAGAAAACTGACCTAGATCAGATCATCTTGAATTATTTGTGACCTATGATGTATAATTATGTGGATTATGAGTTCGACCCAACTCTAAAATAACAGAGACATGCAATTTGATCAACAAGTACTTTCCAATAGTATTGAAACATGGACCATCACCTAAGGTCCACACCAGCTAAACTGGTCGTTTCTGTAAAAGACTTCTTAGATATAAGGAGAGATTGTGTACGCCTAATTTTTTTTTAACTAATTAAAGAGGGTGGATTTGGGAGGCCTGATAGAATACATAAAGGTCAGAGGCACCAGGAGATAGCAATTTAATTGCAGAGATAGTTGGAAGAAGGCACTAGGCAGTCTCTGGCCTTTTTTTTTTTTTTTTAATGATAAACATTTTATTGAAAAAGAAGAAAAAAAGGAGGGCAACAATCCAAATCGGCTAGCTAAGGGGAAGCCCTAACTCAAGAAATCACAGTCTCTAAGACTTAGGTTCCTTGTGGGGGGGGGGGATCCAATAGGCATTACAGCTTGATTACTCAAACTCTTAGAACTAGGGAGGAGGAGTGATGCAGATTAATTACCAAAATAGGCTTGTTTTATTAGGAATAAGCCTAGGGTTGGGTTCCATACATGTTAGGCCTTTGATCCCATGTGTTTTGAGTGTAATAGACCACTTTTATGGGTCTAAAAAGGGGGCTCTAAGATTGAGTACGGGATTACTAGTTAGTTTCCATTTTCATTAGTTTCCTTTCTAGTTGGGCTTGATTTGAGTTATATTTGTTTCCTTAGGAGTCAAGTTATTAATTGAGTCAAGTCTTTAGTAGCTAGTTTCTAATTTCAGTTAGTTTCTAATTTCAGTTTTTAGTAGCTATTGTATTAGGAGAATATTTGGTTTCCTTTTTGAGGAACCTTCTATTTTGTAATTCCCTCCCCCATTAACATTATAAATAAAGAAGAGGAGGCTCCTAAAGGCCTAGATGATTTAATAAACAAATTAATGGTTGTTGCTATTGTCTTCTACATGGAGATTTGTCTTGTGTTTGATCAAGGCTGATGGAATTGGTGTTTGATCCAATTAACTCTCTGCGGTGTGAAGCACAAGAGGTTCTCTTCTAGTTATCTCCCTCTTTTCTTCCATATTCAACGTGTTCCAGATCTGATCTACCGTTATAGAGTATCCTGCTGTTTTGGGACTAGGTTGGTTTGCCGATTCTAGTTCTACATTAAGGAGGAAGGACAACCTAGGGGGCAGATTACTAGACACCAATGGCAATGATTCATTGATACTGTTAAACCAAATTGTGGAACTAGAAGTCAATAAGTTGTTAAATGAAGTGCTAAGTGCAGTAAGGAACCCAGGGCCTAGCATAAATGGGAAAGTGGATGACACAAAAGAAATAATGCATCCCTTCTTGGGAAGGAAAAGATTGGTGCAAAATCAGTTCAAGCATATGCCCCAGGATCTACCATAAATGGGATAGTGGAGCACACAATGGCTGTACAGGAAAAATTGATGCATCTCTTCTCAGGAAGGACAAAATTGGGAAATCAGTTCAAGAAAGTAGAATTCATGGGGTAACATTGACTATATACTGCAAGTGATATGTCTAATCTCTATGTATAAAGACAGCATTGTTTTTAGCAAAATTTATACTGATATACTTGTAAATTTTTTCTCTTCACTACTTGAATATAAATCTCATTTTGCTGTCAAAAAGGGAAAAGCACAAAATCTATTGGAGAGGGATAGACTTCACGAAGAAATAGACCTCATTGAACAAAGGGGCATCAATGGGCTGGGTCTAAGGTGGCCCAAGTGTACCCAGATAGAACCCTGACAATATTTTACAGCTCTAAGCCCAAGGGTGCTCTTGATGTTTCTAGTCTTTACCCAGTCAATGGCAAGTAACCAAAATAGAATTTGACAACAATGACAATGTAAGTGGAGTAGCAAAGACACCCATAGAACAAATCTGTACAACAATCTATCCAAAAAAAATCTCTGCAACAATAACCAACCATTGTGGGTTTTGTCACATACATATAAGGGGCTGCTTTTTTTTAATTTATGGATAGTAAGTTTTGTTAGAAAAATAAAGAATGCTAACAGTACAATAACAGCTAGGAAACAACCCAACGTAAATCCATAACAACAACACAAACAAGAAGAAGGGAAAAAACAAAGAAAAAGAAAGGAAGCTACAGTCATATAAAGTCATATAAAGGCCCACCAAAAGATAGTCTATGATAGACCACGCCTTGCTTAGTCAGCTCATCAGCTAGCTCATTGCTCTCCTTTTGGCATCCAATAGAAAAATTAATGACTAAAAGTAACCACTAATTATTATTCAATGTCATAATACTACAATATCTAACTTAATTTTTAGTTTATTCAATGGTATAAAAAAATAGTATGCCTTTAGGGTCATTATAGTGTGACAACCGCTTCATGACATCACCAGTTGTCACAAAAGAAATCTCGACAGTCCATTTTCCAAAGTTTTCAATCTAGACAGTCCATTTTGCAAAAGTGTGCTACTACTTTTCTCCATTGACATGTTCTGAAATGGTCAGAGAACTTCGCCGGATGTGCCAAAAAACTCCATGAACCATGAAATTTTAAAACCTTAAATCTTAAACAGCATACACCATGAAACCCTAAACCTTAAATAAATCTGAAATTGGGGATCTATTGAACCCTACTGCGAACCTTCCATGAATAGGTTGCCAGAATGGCAGAGGTCGCCAGATATATATATAGAGAGAGAGAGACAGAGAGAGAAATCCCATGGAAAGACAGAGGGAGGAAAATAGGTGTGTTGGTGTACGTTGTCTTGTATTCCGTCACAGTTTAATCCAGGGAGTACTGGTGCAGCGCCTCGACAGGTAGAACGGCAGTCCCGCTAGCCGGTTAGCGGGCCGTGGGGGTTGCAAGGGGGACAAGAGGCCCCCCAGCATAGCAGGGGGTGTAGGGGGGGCCCCCGCTCGAATTTTTTATTTGAGGGCAATTGTGTACTTTCCGGATTAGGGTTTTTCGCTAGATATTTGTAGCGAAGGTTTCTTTCTCTGTAATGCAAGCAATACTGAGAAGTGTGAGGGACAAGCATTGTAACTCTATTTTCCATTGATAGTGAAGCAGGATCTCATCTCACCGGGGACGTAGGCAATCTTGCCGAACCTCGTAAATCTGTGTGCATTGCTTATTCTTGTTTTCCCATTATCTTCTGCATTGTTTTAGGGTTGCGTTTCTACAAGGTGGAGATACAAAAACAGAGAGAGATTGCCATTAGAAATAAAGGGAAAATCCCTCCATGGTAAAAGAGAGGCTACTGCCAGGGTTGGAGCTTGCTGGCGACCGTGATTGTAGCTTTGTGCCAGCAACTGCCACTGCTGACTGCACAAGTCTGGATACAGAGTAAGGAGGAAAACTCAAAAAGAGAGGAAGTGGATGTTCCTAAATTACTTAAAACCCTTATATATAAAAGCTTCTATATTTGTTGAACGGGATATTTAATGTCAGGTAAAATTAGGTCTTGTGACATTAGATTTCCTCTCTTAATACTAACTTGTTAAAGCCATTAATCACCTAGTAGTAAATACCTAAAAGGTGAATAACCTGATGGGAATCAAATGGTTGGACCTAAATGGGACATCGTAAACATGGATCCAAAGCCAACCAATTATTGATTGGATATCTAATTTGGACAAGCACCCATGTGTACTGGCCTACTGGGTATCTATTGATTGACAACCCTATTGACAATGAGGGCACCACCTTTATCAAGCACAAGTAACCATGTGTCTGGTCACTCTGGTGTGGACCAATAACTTGAAGTGTCAAAGCTTGACAAGCTCAGCTTTTAGGGAAAAAGGAAGGGGAAGGGATGGAAGGATAGCAAGGTTGATACAGCCCATTAAACAATTAGGACCTTTTTTTGGTGCACGAGTGGTTATTAGCAGGGTAGCACACATATTAGATGAGATGAATAGCCCTTCATGGCTTCATCCCATTTATGCATCATTTTTTTTTTTTTTTTTTTTTTCATATTTGCAATAATTACTACCTGAATAACAAGTATCACACTGAACATCTTAAATGACTAAAGATCACACAAGTAATGGTGGTTTATCAGATAACAGCACATAAATGTCCCTAATATCAGATTAACTTGCTTTACAAAACAAAATGAAGAAAAAAACTTGTCACTAAAAGATTATCAGAAAGCACCTACGCAAACTTAACACAAGAACAGGCACTTCAGAAGTCTCATTGGCTCATATCTTGTACAGAGCAAACGAGAAAAGTAACATGCAACTCAGGAACAAAATAAAGTGGGTAAATGGACACCTCTAGTTCCTGCAGTAGATTCTACATGTGCTGTAACAAATGAATTGCTGTGACCATATTCTAACGTAAAAATCCTGCCATATCCCAAAAGCCAATAACGTGAGAAGGTTATCACTCTACAACTACAAACTCACAAGGCATGAACTAAAGAAAAATATACCAATGACTAGGCAATGGAACACAATAAACAAAGGCCAGCCCTAAAACAGGTAGAAACACACCTTCAAAGACCAAAAAATACTGAAATGCACCATTCTGCCCTGGCAAAGATTAAATTTCAGGGCTACATGTAGACCGTTTTTGCCTGAAAAGAGAAGGCGATGATACCACCACAGAAAAACCTGCATTTCAGTTACATATTATGTAAGATTTCATCTCTTCTAGCCACTAAATTCAACCAAGGACTTCCAAATGCTACACTTAATATAATTTCTTAAGGTTCTAGAAGAAAAGACAGATAAAGACTGATGAATGGAGGAGAAACATTGTGGTTCCGATTTACAAAAATAAAGGTGATATTCAAAGCTGAAAAACTATAGTCATAAAACTAATGAATCATACTATGAAATTATGGGAAAGGATTATTGAAACCCACCTAAGAACAAGGTTCAAGAACTCGTTTCATTTTGATGTTTCCCAAAATACCAAAATTTCTGTGTTTTGCTTGGTTTTTTTTTTTTTT